>NW_025970110.1:0-12929 GCF_021869965.1 Rhincodon typus | reverse complement strand
ACTCTCTCCGTGACTCCCTTGTCCGCTCCACACTCCCCTCCAGCTCCACCACACCCGGCACTTTTCCCTGCAACCGCAGGAAGTGCTACACCTGCCCCCATACCTCCTCCCTCACCCCCATCCCAGGCCCCAAGAAGACTTTCCACATCAAGCAGATGTTCACCTGCACATCTGCCAATGTGGTATACTGCATCCGCTGTACCCGGTGTGGCTTCCTCTACATCGGGGAAACCAAGCGGAGACTCGGGGACCGCTTTGCAGAACACTTACGCTCGGTTCGCAACAAACAACTGCACCTCCCGGTCGCGAACCATTTCAACTCCCCCTCCCATTCCTCAGACGACATGTCCATCCTGGGCCTCCTGCAGTGCCACAACGATGCCACCCGAAGGTTGCAGGAACAGCAACTCATATTCCGCTTGGGAACCCTGCAGCCCAATGGTATCAATGTGGATTTCACAAGTTTCAAAATCTCCCCTCCCCCCACCGCATCCCAAAACCAGTCCAGCTCGTCCCTGCCTCCCTAACCTGTTCTTCCTCCCACCTATCCCCTCCTCCCACCTCAAGCCGCACCTCCATCTCCTACCGACCAACCTCATCCCGCCCCCTTGACCTGTCCGTCCTCCCTGGACTGACCTATCCCCTTCCTAACTCCCTACCTACACTCACCTTTCCTGGCCCCATCCCCGCCTCTTCGACCTGTTTGTTTCCTCTCCACCTATCCTCTCCTCTATCCCTCTTCTATCCGCCTCCCACTCTCTCCCTATTTATTTCAAAACCCCCTTCCCCTCCCCCTTTTCTGATGAAGGGTCTAGGCCCGAAACGTCAGCCTCTCTGCTCCTATGATGCTGCTTGGCCTGCTGTGTTCATCCAGCCCTGCACCTTGTTGTCTCGGATTCTCCAGCATCTGCAGTTCCTACTATCTCTCATCCTTTAACTTAGATTGGTTTTCACTTGTTAAGAAAAAAAAATGGCACAGTCATCACCAGTGATTACCGCCGTGGTCGAAGTGTAAAGAACTAAATGGTCTTGACAAGATGGATGCAGAAAGGATGGTTCCTCTCCAGCACTAGGAGAGCATGTATTTAAAATTAGGGCTCACCCTTTCAGGCCAGGCACGAGAAGATTTTTTTTTGCTCAGAGTATTCTGCTACTTTGGAACCCTCTGCTTCAGAAAGCATTGGAGGTGGGGGTCATTGAACATTTTTAGAGAGAGAGGTGGATAGATTCTTGTTAGGCAGGAGAAGAAGGGGTATTGGAGGTAGATGGAATTGTGGAATTCGAAGCACAAACAAATCTTATTGAATAGTGGAGCGAGCTCCAGAGTCCAAATCGTCTGCTTCTGCTCCTGCTCCCACTTTATAATCTAGACAGCTATGTTGATAAGAATGTTAGCATTAACAATTTTCTAAATCAAAGAAGCAAGCATTGTGGTATGAACTTGACCAACTTCAAATCTCCAGGATTAAATACGATTAAATTCCAGTGAAAAACTGTGTGTTTGCATACAGCCATGTTCAGATTCTTTTCATTAAAAGTACATTGCCTAGACCATGCAGGTGGCAGCTCACAATACTGTCTGATCTGTGAATTGATCTAAGTCTGCGAAGGAGCTGATGAAACCCAAATCTATTCTCTCGGAGGTCTTTTGATAATGCCATCACTTAAGGGACTTACACACATGGCGCTGACTTGACTCTTTTTAAAATCAGTGTGGCAATGAAATCTGTAGCTTAAAGGTTATATACAAAAGTATTCGAGGTTCATATGCCCGTAGTAGCTTACGGTGGGTATAAATAGGGGTTTAATAAGATAGTCCCACTGCTGCACCACTAGACCACAGTCCCTGAGGAAAGTCACCTACCTGAGTATAGCCATACTGACCATATTTAATGCAAAGACTTACTTATTTAAACTTTACAACCTGATTCATGTGAAATATAAACACCAGATGGGTGGTCAAACGGCTTGTTTCTATTCTAAGCTAGTAGGGGAAGGACATTGAAAGCAAATAAAGTCATTTTCCTTTTTGAAGCTGAGGTGTAAAGAACAGGACATTGCTGCAGGAGGTCCTCAAGCTAGTGTCCTAGGCCCAACCATCTTCAGTTGCTTCTTCAAGGACCTTCCCTCCATCGTAAGGTCAGAAGTGGAGATGTTTGCTGATGTTTGCATAATGTTCAGCATCATTCGTAACCTCCTCAGATACTGAAGCAGCTGATGTTCAAATGCACCAAGATCTGGATAATATCCAAGCTTGAGCTGACAAATGGCAAGGAATATTCAAGTCACACAAATGTCAGGCAATGACCATCTCAAACAAGAGACAATCTAACTGCCATCCCTTGACTTTCAATGGTGTTACCATTCCTGAATGCTCCACTTTAATATCCTGGAGGTTACCACTGACCAGAAACTCAGCTGGACAGACCATATGAATACAGTGGCTTCAAGAGCAGGTCAGAGGCTAGGAATACTGCAACAAGTAACTCACCTCCTGACTTCCCAAAGCCTGTCCACCATCTAAAAGGCACAAAATCAAGAGTGTGATGGAATACTCCCCACTTGCCTGGAGGGTGGGTGCAGCCCCATTAACTCTCAAGGAGCTTGTCACTATCCAGGACAAAGCACTCCACTTGATAGCCACCACATCCACTCCCTCCACCACTGACATTTGGTACCAACAGTGTGTACTATCTACAAGATGCTCTGCTAGAAATTCACCAAAAAGGGCACTTACAGCCCATGGACAGCAGTTGTTCAAGAAAGCAGCTCTCCACCACCTTCTCAAGGGAAACGAGGTAAGGGCATCAAATGTTGGCCCAGCCAGCATCATCCACATCCCACGAGTGAATTGAAAATAGACCAAGCTAGGGAGAAGAGTATCTTTTATTCAATTAGTTCTTCTCTCCAGCACCTAATCAGTGATTAAGGCATTCTTCAAGTTCTTCAATACATTATGGGTGACTCCCTGACTTGATGCTGTGAGCAGTCAGTGAAACATTCCAACCAACTCTACAAGTATGTAAACAGACAAAGTTTGACACAAACCGAATGCAGAGGTGATCTGGTAACCAAGAATTTAGTCCAGGAGGTAGGTTTTAAAGGAGCAACGTAATTGTAAAAAAGTTTATAGAGTCATACAGCATGGAAATAGACCCTTTGGTCCAACTGGTCCACACCAACCATGTTCCCAAACTAAACTAGTCCCACTTGCCTGCATTTGGCCTTTATTCCTCTAAACCTTGCCTATTGAAATACCCGTCCAAATGTCTTTTAAAATGTTGTAACTGTACCTGCATCTACCACTTCCTCTGGCAGTTCATTCCACATATGGTTAGACAAGTAGAGATGTTCAGAAAGGGAGTGTCAGCCTTAAGCACTAGACAGTCAAAAGCATGACTGTTAATGGTGGACAAAAGGATTTTTTTGTGGGGGCGTGGGAAATGTGTAAGAGGCATAGTCGGCGAACTGCAGAGATTTGGGAGTGTCAAAAGTTTGCAGGTGGTTTGAGGCCTAATGATTCTCGCAAAAATTCTCTAAAGCTACAAACGTTTTTGTTGCACCCATTGAT
Organism: Rhincodon typus; assembly: GCF_021869965.1. Classification (NCBI taxonomy): domain Eukaryota; kingdom Metazoa; phylum Chordata; class Chondrichthyes; order Orectolobiformes; family Rhincodontidae; genus Rhincodon; species Rhincodon typus. The sequence goes on along the minus strand of NW_025970110.1, from coordinate 9,358 downwards.
TTTTCCGTAATTTTAATAACGCATTTTTTGACTAGTGATCTGTCCACAAGCCCATGGCTGACCTAACCACCTTGAATCAGATGTGTGACTTGCCCACTGATTCACTGAACTATCCAGGAAGCACCTGGCATTATTCAGCAATTTTCCTGCTTGAATAATGTGGAGGTGGACAGAGAACTTCAGGGTGCTACCTATTCTGTTGGTCTGGTTTATTTCCCTTAACTTTTGACAAGGCAAGAACTCTAGTGGTCTGGGAAGGAGCAGCATTGGGAAAGAATATACAAGCTTATTAAGTATCTCCTCTGAATTATGTTAATTGAATGTAGCTGCATCAAGTACTTTTTAAAAGAGGAAATTCATCGCTTCCTCAAGCTGTACAAACAAGCTTTTTTTTCCTGGTAGCTGTGTCATGTTTTCTTAATGATGAAATATATTCAATGTTGAGTCAAGTGATTCATTAATGCTTTAGACAGCATAGCATTTAGCAACTTTGCACCTACACGTGTTGAACAATTCAATATTTGTTTTGCTTAAATCTGTCAGCCATATTTTTCCCAACGTTAACCTGTCAGAATACATGCAATTTCTAAGCATAAGAATTTCAAGATGTCTACAATCCAGTGCTAATCACAAAGCTTGAGACTACCCAGATCTTTTTTGTTCCTGATTTACAGCATCCACAGTACTTTCAGTTTTTATCAGGTCATTTTTGTCTCTGGATTAGCAGGTTCAACAGTAATGTCCTTTCCCAGGTCAACTTTCTCAGTGAGGTGCTGATCACTAGTTCCACTGAGCCAGGGTATGTAGCTTGTTTTATCTCACATAAACTTCCCAAAGCAACTGATCTCTTCAAAACTCAGGCATGGCAGGAGGCTCAAAGAAGGACAGTGCAAACAGTTTGAGGAATGTCGTCAAAGCTTCCTTGGAAAGATCAAGCATCCCTTTTGAGTCTTCAGACACCTTGGCTTGGGACGGACCAAAATCGACAATGCTCATCCAGGAAGATAGCAAACACATCAAGGCTTTGTCGCTAACACATGGAGGCCTCATCAACCCATCTCCCAAATACTTGAAGCACCTTGTCACCTGTGGTACAGCCTGCAGATTGTGCATTGGATATGTCAGCTTTCTCGGATCTCATTGAACCAGAATGAAAACAAGTCATCCACAAATCCAAAGAGTTGCCTTAAAGAGAAATTGCACAGAGAAACCACTGGCACAGCTGTTGATTCTAATCGATCCAGATGGAATGTAAACAGCGGTGTGGGCCGGTTGGGACAAATCGCTTATTTCTGTGCTGTATATTCAATGTGATTCTAGACAAAAACTGATTCACAAAAGGAGCGGCAGTAATTTGAAAGTTACTTTGAAAGAAACAGACACGCATGAAAACTAGAAATTCATCTCGGGATCTGGCATAGAACAGACAGCAATGGATCAGTGACCTGGTATTCAGTGAATATTCGGTGCCTGAAAGTTTGAGAGAATATTAGTGGGAGCTAGGATTGCTGTGAATTCCAGTTTGAATACTGGAACGTTATGCATAAAGATTACACTTCATTCCTATTGATTATTTTACACCAATATCACCCACTAAATGGCATTTAAACATCAATCACATCAGAAATAGCCATAAGGAACAATATCTGCAGATAGCAGACCAAGATACTCTTGGTTTGTAATGATTAGATACCAGCTTTACAGGAGTGGCAAACACCTAGCTAATACAACTGAGTAGCATGGTCACCTCGCAGGGGTGTCAAAGACATTAGTGTGGGGCTGAAGTCACAAATAAGCTAGACCTGGTATGAAGTATAGTTCTCTTGAAGGACACCAATTTGACTATTTCAGGGTCATTTTAACTGATGTTTATTTACAAGTAATGAGTGGAATGTAATACTCCCTAAGTCATTGCTGGGGAGGGCTGGGCATTTAACGTGGCAGAAATGTCTGGGTTGGAGATTCTGTCACAATCTGACTCCCCCAGTTAAATCGAGGGTGTGAAGGGTTAATAGCAGCCTTCCCACCAGAGAGCCAGAGTCCTTAAGCAGCCATTTTATGGACCTCTTCTCAGTTCTGCTGGTATTCAACAAGGGGTAAGGTGAGGGCCATGCAATGTGGGCAAACTGGTAGGCAAACCCAAGCACATATGCCTGTGGCCCAAAACGAATCAGTGATTCCTCCTCCTTGGGCATCCTGTACTCAATTGAGGGACTCAACGGCAGAAAGGGGGTGATCCTTTGGGAAGCTATTCCTTTGCTCTTGATGATGATGGTCCTACTACCCATCGCTGTGGATTGCTGACTGCATCCAACGATCCTTCACCTTTACTGCTGCGTTAATCTTTCGACTGATCCTCAATGCAGTACACGCAGTGACCATCACTCTGGGAGGCGCTGCTGACATGTGCGAGCTGACAGCCTTTGATTGGCCGGCAGCTGTCAGACCTGGCGCCAGGAACACGGACAGTGTTCAGCAGCCTGCCTGATTGGGATTTAACTCAAACAGGGCTCCTGGAAATTGCCAGGATTTGGATGCCGTCGATTCTCCAGGCAGTGTCCAGACCTGCAGGTGTGACCATTAAATTCCACTCCAAGCTTCGGATTCTCCTACTGCCATGCTGGGATTTGAATGGACATGCTGTGGATTAGTACAGCAGGAAATATAACCATTATATTTCAATGCCTTGCACTATTCACAAACCTAGTAGAGCATTGGAGGCTGAGGGGTTAACCTTATGCAGGTTTATAAAAATCATGAGGGACATGGATAGGGTAAGTAGACAAGGTTTTTTCCCCAGGGTGGGTGAGTCGAAAACTAGAGGATATAGGTTTGAGGTGAGAGGGGTAAGATTTAAAAAGGGACCTAAGGGGCAACTTTTTCCTCGCAGAGGATGGCGCATGTATGGAATGAGCTTCCAGAGGAAGAGGTGGAGGCTGCTACAACTACAACATTTAAAAAGCGTCTAGATGGGTATATGAATAGGAAGGGTTTAGCTGGATATTAGTCAAATGCCGGCAATTGAGACTAGATTTATTTAGAATATCTGGTCAGCATGGACGTGCTGCACTGAAGGGTCTGCTTCTGTGCTGTACATCTCTATGACTCTATAACTCCAGTAGGTCCCCAAAACCAAATGGAAGTAAAAGCTAAAAACTAGTAGAACAGAATAGGCAGTCAGAATAAGGGCAATAGCTCAAGGGAAAACGGCACTGATTAATTGGAACCTGTAGCTGGGATTTGAAGCAATAACTGTAGATATGGTTTCCACATGCCATTTAGAAAAAGAAACAGTGACCACAAAAAAAATGTGATTTTTCTATCCAATGTGAAACTCTGCCTATAATCAGCTCAACTGAAGCAATTGCAGGAGCCTAAAAAAAAGTCTGTCCTATTGATTGTGACATGAATATGGAATAAAAGTAAGAGTTACAGTCTTGGTACTGTGAAAGCTTCCAGGGAAAACAACAGCTTTCAGATGCAAGTTAGCAACTTTTCATTTCTTTTTAAACAGTGGTCTTGTATTATGAACACATGTCACAACAAATGGAGTGTTTGTAGGTCAGTATGCTTCAGAATATTGGTCAAAGCAGTAGGTGTAGCTGCTTTAAAAAGAAATTTTAACTAAATAAGCAGCTCGATAATATTATATAACATTTCTACAGTTCACATATGATCCCTGCAATAGAATAGACATTAATAAAGTCTTGTAAAAACACACTCAATACAAGTAGAATATTATTGTCATGCGTATGTTTATAAGTGTTCTATACTTTCTTAATCACTTAGACATGGAGTGGCAAATGAATATTCGACTGCATTGACCATTGTCTAGATGTATCCATCAGCAACACGCCAGCTCATTTCATCCTCACTAATTCCTACTAACTTATGTAATAATTATCACAAATGACTTTGAGGGCAGAAATATTTTTAAACCTGGGGTTAACCCCCATGTCAAAATTTACTGAACAGAATGCAAATAGCAAATAACTGGACACCTGGCAAAAATCTTACGAAAGTTTACACAGTTTAAAGCAAAACCACACTTGATCTGACTGCCCTGTTCAACCTTATGAAGTATTTTTTTTAGGCCAAGGGTTTTTCAGTGAAAATCTATAAATGGGAGCGGTCAGCAGAACAATTTTTCGTTTCTTTGGTGGCTGAGGATATCCTGACAGCTTGTTTAGGGCATGCCTGCAGCTAACATCTACAACCAACATGATTGGTATTACAACACATTACACAGCAATGACTCATTTCATGCTTCCATTTAACTTAAATTGCAAGCTAATTTCTGTGCCTGTTCTTTACTATTTGAAATCAAGCACAAATGTAACAAACTTAGCGACTTTTTTTTTTAAAGTACGAAAATGCCGTTGAACAGAAATTTGCACTATATATTTTAAGAAATGATATTTGAGCAACAGCCAAATCAAGACTAATTTGCAATTACATTGATAACTTATCAAAAATTAAATTTGTATGTGTTTAAATTGTGGCAATAAGAAGTATTGTTAAAAATGTTATTTAGCATCAAATTATTAACATACACAAATTTTTTTTTAGTCATTAAGTAACTGAATTAAATGAAGAAATATTGTTGATCCTGGAAATAAGCGAACTGTATTTGTTACATTGTGGCTAAAAGGGTGCCCCAGACATCCATGACTTCTGCCTTATGGTTCAAATGGATCAGTTTTCTTTTGTATTTTCCTTACATTATATTTAATTGTCTGTGAAGTTCAGTTGTATAATTGGCCTGAAGATAAATTTCTTTGGTTTCTTTGTCACTTTTGTTTGCTTTTATGTTGTTTATTCAGTTAAAAATAGTTTGCACAAACCACTTGATATTGTACTTTGGATATTACTTAAATATTATGGTACAAATCCACTTTTTGAAACAATTTGGCATAAATGCTTCTAACTAATTTGGGGCAGCATGGTGGCTCAGTGATTAGTATTGCTACTCACCACACCAGGGATCTGGGTTTGATTCCACCTTCAGGCGATTGTCTGTGTGGAGTTTGCACATATCCACCCCATCTGCTCGAGTTTCCTCTGGGTGCTCTGGTTTCCTCCCACAGTCCAAAGATGTGCAAGTTAGGTGCACTGGCCATGGGAAATGTAGGGTTACAGGGATGGGGTGGGTCTGAGTGAGATGCTCTTTGGACGGTCGGTGTGGACTTGATGGACCAAATAGCCTGCTTCCACACTATAGTGATTCTATGAATTACTCGGATATTGACAAAGAGGATACTTACGGCTGGCAGTTCAGTGCAATGAAAGTAGCTAGCAGCATAAAACTAATAGGTTCTACACAATACAATAAAATTAGGTACATTCATTGTGTCCACATGCATTGATGAATCACTGAAACCACTTATACTCTTGTCACCTAATATCGACTGCGATAAGGAGAGATCAATTAGAATAGGAGAATATCTTGAAATCCGAAACATTGATAAAGTTTCTGTTATGAAGTTGCACAGCCATTTGTACTGCATAGTATTGTTTCATTACCGCAACTGCACAAAAGTACAATCTTTTGGAGGTTATGAAAAGGATATAGAAACGGAGAACAAAACACTCTCTACCAAGAGATATATCTGGATTCTTTCAGTTAAGTTATGGTCATGAGAAGGTTAGGATACACAACATCAAAAGGAACTTTAACCCAGATTATTCTGACATTGCAATATTCTACAGACCACAATTTCAATCACTTCAGAGAATGCATTGTAACTGAGCCTACTTCACTGAAGAATACAAAATAATGTGGAACACTGTAAAACTGGAGACATTCACCAAATACATTTCGTCAAATATACGTAAAGTTTCAGTTTAAGTTTATTGAGATGATTTTATTTGTAAAGTTTCATCAGTTAACGACCTTTGTTGTCACTTAGCACTGTATATGCTTTAATTTACTTGGTATTCTTGGTGTGTTAACTGCTGAAAAGGTGACTATTAATCTATAAATCACAGTACTGTTGAATTTTTGAAAAGACCAACCAGTATAGCCCCATATTCAGCTTATAAGTTTTTAACATTTGTTCATACAATTTATATTCATACTGTTATTGCTACAATTGCAATCTTGCAGATTAAAAACTTTACAATGCATATCCAGTTTCTAACAAAATCTAAACATTTAAAATGAATGTTAACCAAATACTTCCTTCTGCTATCTTTGACTACCCAATCTGTCAATCCTGTCTTCTGCTTACTATAATCACGGACACTTTTAGCACTTCAGTGCAATGACTCAGCTTTTTGTCTGTTTACAAATACAAAACACAATCTAATTACTAGTGAACAACAATGCAGAAATGTAAATATAAGATTTTGAAATAATAATGCCTCTCTCTACTATGACTGAATCAAAAGAAAAATACATTAAATATTTACAGTGCTTGGCATTGTATTGCAGATTTTCAAATACGGATGTTTGCTAAGAGCATATTTGTTAAGTCGGTACAGGTGCAGTTAAAAGAAAAAATCATTTAACTTGTAAACTATAGTTTAAAGCAGCAACAGTTACTGAATCTCAGGCAATCTTTGGAACCATTTTCAATCATAAAAACACTTAGATATTATAAAATTTTGCAGCTGACATGAAGTATGTAATCATATGAAAATCAAAATTAATAATGAGCAACAGATTACATTTATTCCCAACTTAAATATTTGTGTTAATTTAAATAAAACTTGGATGTTTGACATAACTGAACATAATGGAGCATCAGCAATCAATTTGGACAAAATCTACACTTCATCATATACTGATTGCACTGCTTTCAATACAGATTTATTGTTACAACAATTCTGAAAACACAACTTTTGCAAACTGGTTATATGTTATTTAAGTCCCTAACTAACTCAGAATGAAATATTTTGTATTTTCAAAGTGCAAATTTATAGAAATTTGTGAATTTAATATACAAACAAAAAGTCCAAATAACTTAGCAGACAACTACATTTCAGTGTACTTTTTGGCCTTCTTTAAATCTCATGAAGAAAAATAATTTTCTCTTTAGAAAATAATTTAATTGATCTTAATTATCTGTTTTAATTAGCTATTTACCCATCCTACAAAAAATCACCTGCAGCAGCCCTGGGTAAGTTGAAATATTTAAGTAATTCAGAGTTTATCAAATAAACCAAAAACTAGCAGCAGTTTATTGAATAATTGTTGATGAGACAATCAATATATTGATTTGCAATGAAGACAAGAATACCCAAACAACGAATGACTACATCAACCCTTTAAATTGTCCCATTTTTAGCTAGAGAGCGTGATTCATTGATGTTCCATTTTTAATTATTATTGACTTAAAGGGTATTCCTGTTCTCAATGACCAAATATATCTTTTCTTTTGATGAGGTCATTGGCAATTGATCTACAAATCCAGCAAAGTTATGTAAAGTAATGGGGAGTTTAAGGATAGGATGACTTTTGTGCTGAACAAACAAGGCTGTGATGTAAATTAACCAGCAATTTCTGGAGACTGCACCTTCTAGCTTATCTCTAAATTACCTTGAACAAGCTGAATTATTTTCAATGTTATAGTGGTGTGCATTATTAACACACCAGTTATTTCCAGGAAAAACCTGTTCCTAAATATATATAAGTTGCCTACTGCCTCTGAACATCAATGATGGCAATAGTTCTATGATGAGAGATGTGCTTTCAGACTTGGCATATTACATCAGTACTTTGGATTCACTCTAGTTGATACAGGACTACATTAATTATTATAGACTTTGATATTCAGGAATTGGATGGAACACTTCTATCTCAATGGGTTTTTCCTTGTCTAATAAAAATTGTGAGAGGCATGGATAGAATGGATAGTTAGAGTCTTTTTCCCAGGCTAGAAATGTCAATTGCCAGGGGACATAGGTTTAAGGTAACGTAGAGTAAGTTTAAAGGAGATGTGGGAGTTATGGTATTTTTGCCTAGAGGGTGGTAAGTGCCTGTATTGCACTACCCGAGGAGGTGCTGGAGCGAGACCCCTTGAGAGACATGCATACGCAGGGAAGAGAGGGATATGGACAGCGTAGAGGCAAAATCTTTGTAATATAGAAAGGCGTCATGTGTCGACACAATCTTGGTGGGTCAAAGGGCCTGTTCCTGTGATGTACCGTTCTTCGTTCTTTATTTACCATAAGTACTTGCTTTGCAGCAAGTTCCACACTCTAACCAATGTGGGTAAAAGAGTTTTCTCCAGAATTCTTTTTTGGATGCATTAGTGATGATCTTAAGTTAATGGTTCCCTAGTTTTGGACTCACCAACATCTCTCTTATACTGCTGTGTTCAATTTCTTCACAATTTTAATGACCTCTATTAAGTCCCAATTTAATCAGTATTTCTGAATGTCAACAGTCGACAAAACAGTTCAACAATTAGTTCTGAGACAACAAGGTGCAGGGCTGGATGAACACAGCAGGCCAAGCAGCACCACAGGAGCAGAGAGGCTGACGTTTCGGGCCTAGACCCTTCATCAGAAAAGGGGGAGGGGAAGGGGGTTCTGAAATAAATAGGGAGAGAGTGGGAGGCGGATAGAAGATGGATAGAGGAGAGGATAGGTGGAGAGGAAACAAACAGGTCGAAGAGGCGGGGATGGAGCCAGTAAAGGTGAGTGTAGGTAGGGAGTTAGGAAGGGGATAGGTCAGTCCAGGGAGGACGGACAGGTCAAGGGGGCGGGATGAGGTTGGTCGGTAGGAGATGGAGGTGCGGCTTGAGGTGGGAGGAGGGGATAGGTGGGAGGAAGAACAGGTTAGGGAGGCAGGGACGAGTTGGACTGGTTTTGGGATGCGGTGGGGGGAGGGGAGATTTTGAAACTTGTGAAATCCACATTGATACCATTGGGCTGCAGGGTTCCCAAGCGGAATATGAGTTGCTGTTCCTGCAACCTTCGGGTGGCATCGTTGTGGCACTGCAGGAGGCCCAGGATGGACATGTCGTCTGAGGAATGGGAGGGGGAGTTGAAATGGTTCGCGACTGGGAGGTGCAGTTGTTTGTTGCGAACCGAGCGTAGGTGTTCTGCAAAGCGGTCCCCGAGTCTCCGCTTGGTTTCCCCGATGTAGAGGAAGCCACACCGGGTACAGCGGATGCAGTATACCACATTGGCAGATGTGCAGGTGAACATCTGCTTATGTGGAAAGTCTTCTTGGGGCCTGGAATGGGGGTGAGGGAGGTGGTATTGGGGCAGGTGTAGCACTTCCTGCGGTTGCAGGGAAAAGTGCCGGGTGTGGTGGAGCTGGAGGGGAGTGTGGAGCAGACAAGGGAGTCATGGAGAGACTGGTCCCTCCGGAAAGCAGATAAGGGTGGGGAGGGAAAGATGTCTTTGG
>NW_025970109.1:0-12934 GCF_021869965.1 Rhincodon typus | reverse complement strand
AAAGGGTCTAGGCCCGAAACGTCAGCCTTCCTGCTCCTCTGATGCTGCTTGGCCTGCTGTGTTCATCCAGTTCTACACCTTGTTATCCATGATGCCTGTGCAAGCTTCTGGGGCTAGCCACAATGTACACTGGATTTGATGAGAGTATTAGAGTGCACAGTGAATATCCATGAGATGTTTGCAGAAAATTGGACATCAGGCTGCCAATAAGACATTAGTGCTGCCATTTAGATTTTAATGATCTAGTGAACACTGTCTCTTAAACACTGAACAAATGACCAGCAGTCCTTCCCACTTACCTCTCCCCTACCAGCTCTATTTAATGGGATCTTCAACAGGATTGTTGCTGAATTATTTTACTAGCTTTGCTGTAGAAGTATTTGGTGTCTGAAGTTGTTTCAAGTACTTATAGTTTGCAGCAAGTGGTGTAGCACATCTCCTGATTTCAAGAATTCAGCACTTACCAGTGTTCCGAAGTTGGATAGAATATTTGTGGAGTGGGAGGCAGAACGTTAGAATTTGGTGATCGTAAAATGCTAGGGGGGAAAGCATTGCATGGTCCCTTTAAAAGATTGTGCTTTTTCTATGCTTGGAGACGTCTGTGAGCAGCTTGAAAGTTTGCATGTACAGAGAACATGCACACCAAGCAGCGTTCTTTTTTACCAAGTCAACAGGTTTTTGAATTTAGCCCATCATTTTGAACCAGGCACTCAAATAAGGAAAACCTATCTAATTTGAATCTGATAGTTTTGACAACCTAGGACCAATTCAATTGTAAGAAATTGATATGTCATCAGGGGTACAAAAGAGGGGAGCAGTTAGAAACTCAGTAGAACTAACTGCCATCGGCTAGAGATTACAGCTGTTAGAGAAAGCACCATCCATTCACAATGATCCAATGGCACTCCCAGCTAAGATTCCTAATAGAAGAATTGACAGAGAAAGCATTCCTGACAGAAGAATCGACAGAGAAGACACAGAACATTTTGGAAGTTGTAACCTGGCTGCAATTTTGACAGACTAAATTCTATTGTTTTGTTATATTTATTGGAACAACATACTATTAGAATCTTGTGTTAATTGGGAATAGTTAGGAGTTAGAAGGGATTTTTCGGTTTGTTCATAGTTTAGTTAATTTGTTCAATGTTAGAGTTAGATAAATAAAGTGTTACTTGATTGTGAAATGAGTGCCAGGGATTTATTTGATTTAACCACTAGAAGTTGCTGAAAGACAGGTTACACCCCTTTTCACACTCCTTTTAACAGATTATAGAGTGAGGTGCTCCTCTTTAGATGTTTCAGTTTTGGGTTTCAGAGGTGGGGGTCAACCTCTGCTTTATAACACCAGACACTGATTCATTTTGGTCTACTGCATGATAGTAAGAATGAACAGAGGCAGCAAGGAACAGGACAAGCTGCTGGAAGGGGAAGGAGAATATCAATCCAGGGCATGTAGGGAGCAAATTTCCTAGTAGAATCTTAGGGAGGAGCAATGTGCCAGACATTTCCCATTCACTAAGTGTGTCATCGCTGTAATCTATTACCTACCCATAGCCAGGACTGTAGCCTCAGTACAAGAAAAGGACAGACACTGCCTATGACTGTATTCATTAATTTTTATAGGCCTAACACTTTCCAGGATAGAACACACAATGGTTGCAATATCTCTCAATTGGCTATCCATTAATTCATAAGGGATGTTACCGAGACTCTGTATTCTAAGAGAGCTGAAAGCATTTGAATCTATATTGCCAGACAACAATAGGTGGAGATGGGGCATGGCTTTGTAAGGATTGGAAGATTTGGCATGGTGCAGGGTGCTGCTGACTGCACCTGCATCACTTTTTGGATATTGCATTCTAACATACAATCAAGGAACAAGAGTAGGCCACTCAGTCCTTCAAACCTGCTATGTCATTCAATAAGATCATGGTTGATCCGATTTCAAACCCCAACTCTACATTCCTGCACATCCACAATAATCTTGGTAACTAAGAATCTATCTACCTCTGTTTTAAAAATAATTAAAAATTCTGCATCTACTGCCTTTTGAGAAATCGAATTCCAAAGATCTACAACCCTCAGAGAAAACATTCTTCCTCGTCTCTGTTTTAAATTGCATGATAGTAAGAATGAACAGAGGCAGCAAAGAACAGGACAAGCTCCTGGAAGGGGAAGGAGAAATGAAAAGGGTTCTCGTCAAGAGAATATATCAATCCAGGGCATGTAGGGAGCAAATTTCCTAGTAGAATCTTAGGGAGGAGCAATGTGCCAGACATTTCACTTTTTAAACTGTGGCCTCTAGTTCTAGATTCTCCCACAAAAAAAAACATTCTTTCAACATCCACTCTGAGATATATCACAACTGAAAGGACTCTGGTTCTTCAACCTCTAGCTGATGTGTGACTATGTGTGACATCTCACGCAAGTCAATGCCCAGTATAGAGTCGGAGTCACAGAGTCGTACAGCATAGAAACAGACCCTTCGGTCCAGCTCGTCCATGCCAACCAGCTACCTAAATTAATCTAGTCTCATTTGCCAGCATTTGTCCCTTCTTTTTCGCATACCCATCCAGACGCCTTTTAAATGTAATTGTACCAGCTTCAACCACTTCCTCTGGCAGCTCATTCATACACGCATCACCCTGTGCACGAAAAAGTCACCTCTTAGGGCTCTTTTAAATCTTTCCCCCTCACCTTAAACCTATGCCATCTAGTTTTAGACTCCCCTATCCTGGGAAAAAGACCTTGGTTATTCACCCTATCCATATGCGTCATGATTTTATAAACCTCTATAAGGTCATCTCTCATCCTCCAACACTCCAGGGAAAATAGCCCCATCCCATTTAGCCTCTCCCTATAGCTCAAACCCTCCAATCCCAGCAACATCCTTGTCAAAATTTTCTGAACCCTTTCAAGTTTAACAACATCTTTCCTAAACCAGAGAGACCAGAATTGAACGCAGTATTCCAAAAGTGGCCTAAAACTTTGTATTCCTATGCTAGACTTTTTTTTACTCTTTCAATTCTGTAACAAACACTTAAGTATCTGTACCTTGGTATCCTGTACCTAAGATGGCGCCAAACGGCGAATTACAAACTTTTCGCTGCATTCATTCGAGTGCATGTGACAATAAAGGCTATTCTATTCCATTCCTATCTTGGCAATTTCATTCCGCATTGGTCCACTTGCACGACAACAAACCATCATTATATTTTTGGGTGACAAGGTTTTGATAACATGGCTCTGATACCAGTGCGTAAGTCATGCACGCTGAGGAACATGTATGCAATGAAAGCCACTCTGCCAGACAAATTGTGATATAGCAGATAATTAAAAAGCTTAAACAATATTTTCATTGCCTGGACTGGTCCAGAGGAGTCGTGCTGCACTTAGCAGAATACATGTCAGAATTTTGCTGCTGTCTACAGCACACTGCACAAACTTATCATCATGAGGGCAAAGCCTTTGCTATCACCAAATGACAAACAGATGAGGAGATGGAAGAGGCTACCACCATAACCTTGCATAGCAAGTTGTCTGTGATCAACTCAATGGATGAAAACTCAATACCATATTCAACAACAGTCCCACACCTTACTTTTCCTCTGTCACTGACCAGTACAGCATTCAATTCCAGAGCCAAGGGCAAAAATCATAGGCCTTGGTGCTACTCCTGGCCCTAGCCCGTTGCCCCATCCCTGGTCCCCAACCTGAGCTGAGAACAGTTGTCCCTCTGGAGCCCCAGGACTTGGTTATTGGACCCTGATATATCCCTCACTGCTCTGAAGAGTAATCATACCAGATTCAAAAAGTTAACTCTGTTTCTCACTCTACAGATACTCCCAGACCTGCTGGGTGTCTCTAACATTTTCTGTGTTTGTTTCGTATTTCCAGCATCCGCAGCATTTTGCTTTTATCCCCTTGTCCTAAGCCCTGTCCGCTTGACCAGAATCCCAAATATTAAAAACATCAACACAATAAACATTTCAAACCAACTTTTAAAATCAAACTATGCCATATTTCATATAAATATTAGTTTATGATTCTTGCACATTTCCTCAGTGCTTGTCATCCTGGTACTTGGCCTGGTCTAGTGCTGCAATGCAGTGTTACAGTGGCTGCAGCTTTGCTGGTGAAGGCTGCTGATTTTCACTGGGAGAATTTCGGGTGGCTTTGCAATATTGACCTTGTGTAGCTCTGGCCCTGTAGTGCCCAGCTTCAGACTGCATCGTCTAAGCATAGACAAAGCAATATAAGTGAACTTCTGACAGCAGCAATTAAGTGGCAGACGTGGGAGGATGAATATTATCATCCTGTCAGAGGCCAGCAGGTTCTTGTTCCATTGTTCAGTTGCCAGCCTCCTAGAGATTCACTTAGCAATCATAATAAGGTGTTGGACTACAGTAGCTGCACTAACTGCGAGACTATTCAAGACCTTTTGAAGACTGGTATCCACAACGTTGTGGCAGCAAACTGAACTTCCATGGCAGCAATCAAAGACATCTGAGCTACCACCGCACACCTAAATATTACGCTGCTCCTGCTAATACTGCAGTAGAAGTTGAGAGTATGTTTCACAGTTGGGTCCAGTCTCAATCATGGCAATGCTAACAATGCTAATGACTACCTCACCATATACAGGCAGCCATGCCTGTGCCTACTATTTAGGTTTAGGTATTTAGGCCAGAGGTAGGGACACTACCATGCATCATAAGAGCCCCGGAACATTAAGCCATCGTTTTCTGATCGGGAATCGAGTCCATACTACAGTGGGGAGAGCATTGAATTCATTCAGAGGAAAAAGAAGCCACCTTTATAATGACTTTTTTCATCAGCTCCAGTTAAATTGCACCTCCCCTATAAGATGGCTTTAAATAGCACAGGCTACCTTGAACTTGTGCTAACCTCTCATAATTCTGTTTCTCATGCTCAGGCATGCAGCCACTCAGCAGCACGCTCAGTGCTGGCTGCATACTACAATTTATTCAGTGACCAGGCAGCAGGAAGTTAGCGTACTGTCTTCATTGGAAGCAACTGGCTGGGGTTAATTATGCATTGAGATTCCTTACCCATTTGCAGCTTTATCTAATGTGGGGACCATGTTCTCCAGACCTGCAGGCCTAAATCTAAGTTTCTGACAGTTTTAATCCACTTGATAATTTTTATTTTAATAACATTACATATAAAGGAAAGGAAAAACACAGCGACCAATCTCTTTATTGAACAAAAAAAAAGCACAGTTCTGTGGATAACAAGGTGTAGAGCTGATGAACACAGCAGGCCAAGCAGCATCAGAGGAGTAGGAAGGCTGACGTTTCGGGCCTAGACCCTTCTATTATTCACATTATAACTCAGCATAGGGATTAAAAATGTGTGGTAAGTCAGATCACTGCATTTTAATTAGCTCAGTTTCGATTTATCAATGGATTCATCCTTTCTATTGCATATTCCCTAAGTAAATTCAAAGGATAGATGTTATAATAACTATTGACCAGCCAGACATTTGCTGTAAAATATACACCATTCCATCCTCAATTTTCAGTCAAAAATTGAGCACTGTGAGCCCTTGTAGGCAAACTACTTTCAACATGCATACTCTTTCAATTAATTTATTGTTCAAGAAGCAAAGGAATCAGATGTATTTAATGAAGTTGCAAAGATCTGAAGACAACTTAGTCCACCTACTTCATCGATAAACCACCTCTGCTACTATCTCCATCTACTCTTATCTCTGACTGCTGCAAAGCTTCAATGCCATCACCCCATCATTCTGTACTTCCTACCTCCATCTCCCTCGCTACATTTTCACATATCATTTCTTTACAAAAACTGAAATGTAAGATGTAAATCAATAATGAGTGCAGTTTAAAAAGACTGACAAGCATTGGAGAAATCAAGTCTAGAAGTGACATTCAAGATGATGGTTTCAAGAAGGTTTGGGAAGGAGATGAACAATGTTGTGAACAGTGAATGGTCTTGTTAGTGGAAAAGATATGGAGTTTGAAGATCAGCTCCAGATCAAGCAGGATTCCAAGGTTTCACAAAATTTGATTCAGCCAGGGTAAATAATAAATCTGGGGTGGAGTATGTGGCAAATGAGCAAATTGTACAACAACTTCAGTCTTCCTGATTTTGTTAGTCGCTATTCCCTTTGTCTTTTTCACCCATCAAAATTCTTGGTTCATTTTTTTTCTGACCTCCTAGGCCCGAGATGTCAGCCTTCCTACTCCTCTGATGCTGCTTGGCCTGCTGTGTTCATCCAGCTCTACACCTTGTTATCTCAGATTCTCCAGCATCTGCAGTTCCTACTATCTCTGAAACAGTTCTGTGGATGCTAGGTATGAAAAGTTAACTCTGCTTTCTCTGCACAGATGCTGCCAGACTACTGAGACTTTCCCGCAATTTCCATTTTTGTTTCTCTTTACTAAAACGTATATTTTCTATAGTGTGCATTAGTTTGATATATTTCATCCACAGTCTGTGTAAACGTGACTTTATTTCCCCTTGTTCCAGGTTTCTCTTGCAGGTGCTTTTGTGTTAGCTTGACTACATTTCCTGCCCACAAGATTTCTATTAGCATTTTCAAAAAAAGTGCCTCTGAGGGCCTGGCTTCCTCATTTTAACTGCTTCATGTACCAGCCTAATGACCTGCTCCCAAATCTACCTCAAAGGAGCTCCTTAATTGGCATAAACAAATACATACAGGAAGGTGGCTTTTTTCAAACAAAGTTAATACTCTGCTGATACTACCTGTCTAGGTTAGTACAAAGGATAAAGGAGAAAGAAAAGCCATCTTACACCCTATATTCTTTCATTACCTGTTCTGGTGTGTTAATGGAAAAAGCATCAGTGTTAGAATGGTAATTGGATCCAATGTTTCAAAGATTACATTTTATTGCAAACAATAAATATTGTTACCAAATTCAAAAGCAGTGAAATGCAAATTTGTCCGTACATCAGGATAACATAATACACATGAACATTATGTTTATATGACACCTTTAACATAATTAAACTGTCCTGACAGCAGCATTTGTATGACAAAATCTGACACCAAGCAACATGAATAGAATTTTAGGCCAGATGACCCAAAGCTTGATCAATGGTTTCAAGGAGTATCTTGAGAGGTAGAGATGTGGAGAGGTTCAGACAGGGATTTCCAGAGGGATTCAGGGTGTTGACAGATTAAGATGCAGCCACTAATAGTGGAGGGATTGTAATTAGGAATGCCCGAGAGACCAGAATAAGAGGAGTTCAGGTATCTTGAAAGGTTAAGAGGCTGGAGGAGATTATGGAAATTGGCAAGAGCGAGGACATGGATGCATTTGAAAATGAGGATAAAACTTGTGTAAAAAGTGAGGTTTGACTTAATTGGTGGACAATGTAGGCCTGTGAGCACAGTAGCAATGAGTGAATGGAACCTAGTGCAAGTTAGGAAAAAAGCAATAGGTTTACAGATTTCAATTTTATAGAAATAGATTGTGGGAGGCTGGCTTAAAATGCATTGGAATAGTTAAATAGAATAGAATAGAATATCCTTTATTGTCATTTGTACTCCAGGACAGGAGTACAGTGAAAAGTTTTTACAATGGCTGCCTCTGATGGTGCCATCTTAGGTACAAGTACCTAGGTACAAATCTTGAAACAAAGAGGAATAAAAGGAAAAGTAGTAGCATTACTTACAACATCTTAAAAAAAGTTAGAAGTAAGATAGTTACAATGTAGTTAAAGGATTTTCATTACAGTCCTGTAAAGAGTTTCAAATAGCAGCAGCTCAGCACGTGGTCTGACTGCTTGAGCCAGGTCCCAGTCTAACAACTGTCCCACTCCGATCCAACGTTCAGGCTGCTCCTCACTGGCACTCAGCTGCAACAAGGTATGTTGCGCTGCACTAAATCTAGAGGTAACAGGAAGGGAGTCAAGTGATGTTATGAAGGTGGTCTTAATAATTGTGCAGCTACGTGGTTGGAAGATTTTGATCAATCTGGCTCAGCCTTAGACAATTGCACTGGAAATTGGGTAAAATGGTAATGTGGTGGTAATAACACTGCAGCACTAATCCAGAGAATCAGGCTAATGCTCTGGGGATCTGGCAGTTGATGGAATTTAAATGTAATAATATATTTAATAATGAATAAACCTTGTCTCAGTAACGGTGACAATGAAATTATCATTGAATTTTGTAAAAGCCTATCTGGTCCACTAATACTGTTTAGGGAAGGAATTCTTCTTGTCTTGGTTTGCAATTGGGCCTACGTGTGACTTCAGAGCATTGGCAATGTGTTTGACTCTTTAATGCCCTCAGAAATGGCCTATGAAGCCTCTCAGTTCAAGCGCAATTAGGCATGGTCTACAAATCTTACCAGCCATGTCCGCATCAAATGAAACAATAATTTAAAAATTACTTAATAGAGCAACCCGGCTGACAAACATTACTGGAAGAAGATGAAATCTTCAAAAATAACACAATCTGTGATATTCTTGCAGCTCAGTTATTTACTAAACACAAACACTAGTAGAGGCCTTGGGGTGATTCTTTATGTGTTAACACATTGAGAAACCCAAGCGTAGAACTGAAGTCTTTAAACAGAATAGAAAATAATTTATGCCCAGACTTGAGGTGATCAATGCAGACAACCTTTTGCATTTGTCATTATTATGGATCCATTATATTATTTATGTGGCCTTTTATTGTAAGAATTCCTAGGACAGGAATAATATTTGAACCATAGAGGAAAAATTAGTTGACATTAAATCTGGAAGGTGAGGCCTACCTTGTGATCAGCTAGATTCCCCATCGACAGCAGAGCTGTATAGAACAGAAAGATTCCAAATCATAGTTTATACTGAATAGCTGATCTTAATAGGCTACAATTTGCCTCTGTACTCATGCATTAGGAAATGTAATACCAGCCTTGGTGCTATTCATAACCATTATCTAGAAAGCCCTGCTGGAAACATGTCTGTGGGAATATTGGGTGAGGACAGGGCTGGTTCAATTGTGTTGCCTCCTGTAGCTAAATAAACTGCTAGCAATTATTATTATGAGCCACACAAGGATGCCGGTGACGCAGCAGAGGATGGCCAGTACCCATGGAAACATTCCCCAGTAAGGCTTCAATGTCTTTAGGGCAGTATGGAACAGAAGAAAACTGACATGAAAATAAAACTCAGGAGTGATATGTGGATATTTTGTAAGTAGCAAGACTATTATTCATTCTTATTTCTATCACTGTAGTTTTAACTGCCTATGATAAATGTTGGTATTTTCAACCCAAAAAATGGATACTCCACAAAGTCAGGCCTGTTTATTTTAGTTTCTAGCCTCATATAAAATCTTGCAAGTTACAATGAAATTTCAGATTGCAAAGTATAATTAAGCTCCAAAGCAAAATCACGTAGTTTAATTTTCAAGAAAAACTATGGAAGAATATTAAGGGCTAAATTTACATGCAATTAGTCAATTAAGACATTTTGGCTTAATCCTTCCACGTTACCTTCCTTAAAAGAATACAAATCTATATCACTGTCAATATATTAATCTATAGAAGCAGATATCTTTCACTGCTGTTACATTGTCTGCTTGCACTAATAACTTTTCGGTACAAGGTTATGTATTCCTGAGCAAACATATCAGACACATGACCACTGGTGTACAATTGATTAGAGGGGACTTAAACAGCTTCTTAATGACTCAAGCTAAGAGTCATGTATTAGTATTTTCAGCCAAGCTGCATGACATTCAGATTTCTAGTGTAGGTCATTGCAATATCACAGGTAAAATTCTTTAGAACTCTTGTTAATTTAATGTAATTTTTTATTATTAAATATGAAATTTTTAAATAAATACAAATTTCAAGAAAAAAATCGCAACACTTCTTGTTTGCTTAGCTTTAGATGAAACAATTTTTGCTAACAGATATCTTGTGTCACTTGTAGGGAAATCACTATGGACACTTGACTCTTTCCAATTTGAAAAGGCTTTGCCATCCACTTGTCATGAAGAAAATGCTCCTTAATTGGGCGTGCTGCTACTGCAATTCATACAAACATTTTTATGGCCTTTCACAACTGTATATGATCAAGTATGAAAATACATGAGAGATACTTGCTATTCCTTGAAATGTTTATTGTTTTAATTCAGATGAAAGATCTATTCTGATAGCGAACTAATTCCAATGTATTTATTGTAAATTGTGTTTTTATTTCTTCACCTAGTTTACTTCTAAAATGCATTATAATCGTTTAATGCTTGCATTAATGGCCATACTTCCTCACTCAATATGTTGTTTTCTGATTATACACAGGCTACAAATCTACGCAGCCTGTACCAGGTACCAGCATACGGCAGCTATTGTCATTTCATAGAAATAAAAGCATTTACTTTGCGTTTTTGGTGTCAAGTGAAGTTGTATGTGCATAAATTATTTTTTTAAATGATGTAAACTTTTTAAATTATAAGCATCAAAGTCATTCTTGCATGAAGGAACATTACCCCAAGGATAGGCTTCATGCTGGAATGAATTTGCAGGCAGCAGGCTGCAGATTTGGCACATATTCAACTCTATCGTCATCTTGCTTATTACTATAGCAACTCGTGTTACCAATGTAGTTCAGCAATGTGCGCAGGTACAAATAAACAGATATTAGGACAAATGTGAAGGTGCCCTGTAGAAGGCATGGGTTGTGTACTAATTTTGTGATCTCTTATTTTAGAGACAAGCACAGAACTGGGTCAAGAAAAATTACAAATTAGAGTCTGTTACAATCACAGTTAGTATTAAAGTGATGTCATATTGATTTATGTGTTTTTTATTATTACATTAGATACTGATAATATGCGCACTAACAAAGCCCCATGGTACAGAGCATATAAAACAGCCTGACCACACATTTGTCAGATATTTGCATATCACGCCCATCAGATTAATTCAAATCTTGGTCAGATTGTCATTGACAGTTTTGAAAGACATAGGATTTCTTTTCAGTGCTTTCAAATTAAGTAGGTATATTAAATTGCATCAGTCAGAAAGCTAAATCCAGATTTCAATTCTTAGCAAATTCACAAAGTACAGCAAAAGCAAAAAAAATGAGGAATTCATTTAGTTAGTGTCATTCACCACAGTATTATCATAAATAAATATACTGAAAACAAGAAATTACTGTGATTCTGAATATTGTACATGATATTATTAGCTGATACATGAACTTGATTTGAAATTTTATTTGTGCTTCACTCTGCTGGGCTTTAGTATCACTGAGTATTAACTCCGTAAGTTAACACATTACTGGCCATATGTTCTGTACAATTGCAAGTTCCCAGCTTATCTCAGTTGAATCTCATTGATGAAACTAATTAGGATGATGATAAATTGAATAAATAAATCTTGAAACTTCAACTTTAGCACTTCTGGCTGTGGAACTGAGAACTAACTTATTAATATCTCTTTTTCTGGCAATCTTTGGCAACTGATTTGATCAGCAGCTTGAACTAGTACAGACATATTCTTAATAGGAAGAAAATGTTTAATGATAAATTGTAAAAGTTGGCATTCCATTTGATGATTAAAGAAGAGAGTTCCAGGATTTGTCAGATTGGGAGGGGATAGGTATACACTATCAACAGAGCATGAATTTTACATAGAGACATTTGGAAACCTGAGTGACAAACTTTGAAGAACTGTTGTTGTGATAAACAATTTTTGAAAAAAAAGTTGTGGAATTCTGTTTTATAATTCTGTCCTGCAGACAACACATTAGATTCCTCATTAAGTGTAGCAGTAACTGTGTGGAGAGAGAAACAGTTAAAAATTCAGTTTAAAACACTTCATGACAACTGGAAAAAGTTGGAAACAAGTAGAGAAGGAGGGAAACGGTTGGGTTTGGGAGAGGTGGAAGGAAGAAATGGCAGAACAGGAATGATTAAATGACAACAGAGATGATACTGCCAGGCAAAATGGCTGTTAATGGGGAAAAAAAATTAAAAATGGGTCTGAAAGAGCTGAAAATTACACATAGAATCTTTATTAACCGTTGCTGAGTCTGGAAGGTTGTGAAGAGCTTGATCAAAAATGAGGCACTGTTTCTTGATTTCCTATTGATCTTTATTGGAATGACGTAAGGGACTGAAGTTAAGAGTGGATGAAAAATTGAAATGAAATGCAACTGGAACATTAGTGACATGCTTGGCAATAGAACAACAGGTGTTCACCAAAGCAACTATTCCATCTGTGTTTGGTCTCCACCCTTTACAGGAAACCTTATCATGAATAGCAAAACAACATACCAATTAAAAGAAGTGAAGGTAAATCATTGATTCACCTGAGGAAAGTATTTGGGATCTGTACAGTGGGAATAGAGGAGATAAAAGGGCAGATGTTGCATTTCTTGACTTACATTGGCAGGAACTGTGCAATGAAGAAGAGCTATGAGAGGTGATTTTTATAGTATATGAGAAGAGTAGACAAGCGGTTCACAAAAGGAACACATTCTTCACAATGCTGAAAGGGTTGGGAAGATATATTTGGTGGTGGCACCAATGCTGGTGCACAGAATGACAAGTTCAGGAAAATACTATGGTTTTTGTGGGAGGGAGAGGTGATATGCAGGAAATGGAGTTGTCAAAATTCCAGAGATAGTAGGAACTGCAGATGCTGGAGAATCCGAGACAACAAGGTGCAGGGCTGGATGAACACAGCAGGCCAAGCAGCATCATAGGAGCAGAGAGGCTGACGTTTCGGGCCTAGACCCTTCATCAGAAAAGGGGGAGGGGAAGGGGGTTTTGAAATAAATAGGGAGAGAGTGGGAGGCGGATAGAAGAGGGATAGAGGAGAGGATAGGTGGAGAGGAAACAAACAGGTCGAAGAGGCGGGGATGGGGCCAGGAAAGGTGAGTGTAGGTAGGGAGTTAGGAAGGGGATAGGTCAGTCCAG
>NW_025970108.1:8071-12934 GCF_021869965.1 Rhincodon typus | reverse complement strand
TGTGGAGGGATATTGGCAAAATGCTGGCAAATGGGACTAGATTAATTTTGGATATCTGGTTGGCGCAGACGAGTTGGACCGAAGTGTCTGTTTATGTGCTGTACATCTCTACGACTCTATGAGATATCAAAAGAAGGAAAATCATCTGCATTGCTCGAAGATTGTATCATTTGGATGATGACGCCCTGGTTTCTCTCGCTTTCTTTTGAGTGAAGCGCCATTAAAAGTGCTTACACAAGTGGTACATTGAAATTCATTTGGTTTCAGTACTCTTGGCATGTGACTCAGGCACTCAGGAATGTGCGTGGCCATTTACCATCGAATTATACTGGGTGTTGGTCAACACTATAGACCTGTGTAAGAAAGATGTCTTAGCTGTCAATTAGAATTCAGCACACTCCATCCCCAGCAGAGAATTGAGATCTTTAAATGTACTTTTACAACAGAACCTTTTCAGCCCATATTTAACAAAGACAACTCAGGGCTGACAGTCAGCATGTTCGAGGCAGACCCATTAGTCTCTACAGAAACTCATAGCAACCACTGAGCACTAGTTTGCAAGAATTGCTTTCTAGAGCTGTTGACAAATAGCAAAAGGTGAGGGGTCACCATCACTACCACATACCTTTGGTTGCCAGCAGCTTCTTCTGCTCGTAGTCAAAAGCCTGAAAACGAAAAGGGGACACAGCACTCACTGAAATGTCATTTCAACATGACAATGTCACCAAGAGCAAACATATTGCCATATCCCATAGTTTGACTGAACAAGCAAATTGGGAAGAACTAAACAACACGACAGCTGTTAGGTGGAAATCTTAAAAGGTAAAGAAAAATGCTCTTTCAAAACCAATCAATTTCAGTACAAATTGAAAACCCTTTGTAGCATTTCCGTCTAAGGTAAGCACGACAACTGGTCTGAAACGCCTGCTTTGTTTCAACAACGCTGTTTCTTTTAGTTTTA
The DNA here is from genome assembly GCF_021869965.1 of Rhincodon typus. Lineage (NCBI taxonomy): Eukaryota > Metazoa > Chordata > Chondrichthyes > Orectolobiformes > Rhincodontidae > Rhincodon > Rhincodon typus. Next base: position 11,973 of record NW_025970108.1, on the reverse strand, counting down.
AATGGAATCTCTCTCAGGTGTTAGACATTTCAATAGCTTCTCCAGATTGGTGGGAGCTGCATTAAGCAATTTTACATTGCCAGGACAATTACAATGCTGGCAGGAGGCAACTTTCTAAAGAAACAGCAATTCATTCAACAGTTCACCATTTTCAATTGGGCAGAGTACAAAAAGACACATACGCAAAGGCTGATCCCACGCACAGTGATTGGCTTTGAAAAGAGATTAAAAACACAAAATAGTTGCATTGACATAGCAGCGTTCAAATCCTTAAGATATCCCAAAGCACTTTACATCTATTGAAGCATTCTAGGGGGAGGCGATGGCGTAGTGATATTATCACTACAGTGTTAATCTGGAGACCCAGGTAACGTTCTGGGGACTAGGGTTCAAATCCCACCATGGCAAATGGTAGAATTTGAATTCAATAAAAGACTGGAATTAAGAGTCTAATGATGACCAGGAATCTATTGTTGATTGTCAGAAAAGCCCCCGTCTGGGTCACTAATGTTCTTTAGGGAAGAAAACTGCAATCCTTACCTAGTCTGGCCTACATGTGACACCAGACCCACAGTAATATGGTTGACTCTTAACTGCCCTCTGGGCAATTAGCAATGGACAATAAATGCTGGCCTAACCAGTGATGCCCACACTCCACAAATGAATTTTTAAAAACTTCAGAAGTGTAATTGATAGAAATATAGAGGCACTGGTGCAAGTCAAATTGCCACAAAGTGTGATGTGATAATGAGCAGGTACTCATTATATGTGAAACAAAAACCAAAACTGCTACAGAAACTCAGCAGTTCTGGCAGCAGCTGTGGAGAGAAAGCGAACTGAACCATTTCGGGTGTCTCACCGGATTCAAAATGTTAACTCTGCTTTCTCTCCTCAGCTGCTGCTGAGACCTACTGAGTTTCTCCAGCCATTTGTTTTATTAATTTCAGATCCTCAGTATCCGCAGTTCTTCGTTTTATTTTAATCGTTTTTTCTGAAGTTGGTTGAGGGATATACACTGGTGAGGAAATGGGGAGATCTTAAACAAAACCAGAAATCACTGGAAAACTTCAGCATCTGTGGAGAGAAATCAGAGTTAACATTTCAGGTCCAGTGACACTTCCTCAGAACTGATGGTAGCTAGGAAAAGGTTGGTTTTTATGCAGAAGGTAGGGTGAGGGGAGGGGGTAAGGAGTAAACGTTATGTGGAGATAGAGTAAAACAATTGGACAAAGGAATGGATAATGGGCAGCCTAGGAGAGTGAATAGCTGCTAATGGGGGCAATTAGCGGCTAACAATGGGTTGCGTGTAATAGCAGACCATGTGCTAACAAGGCCTGGTGTGTTGGGGTTGGGTAAGAACATGGGAAAAGGTGCCTCAAGCCCTAAATTGTTAAACTCGATATTGAGTCGAAAAGGCTGTAGTAGAGTACCCAAGTGGAAAATGAGGTGCTGAAAGAAAACTGAAAGAACTGTGGGTGCTAAAAATCAGGAACAAGAACAGAAGTTGCTGGAAAAGCTCAGCAAGTCTAGCAGCATCTGTGAAGAAAAGATCAGAGTTAACATTTCAGGTCCGGTGACCCTTTCTCAGAAAATGAGATGCTATTCTTCCAACTTGCATTGAGCTTCACTGCAGCAACCCTGAGACAGAGATGTTGGCCAGGGAACAGAGTGGTGTGTTAAAGTGGCAGGCAACTGAAAGCTCAGGGTCTTTTTTGCAGGCAGAACGTAGGTGTTCTGTGAAACGGTCACCTAGTCTATGCTTTGTTTCCCAAATTTTGAGGAGATCATGAGCTTCACTGGAAGATGTGTTTGGGCCCTTGGATACTGAGGAGGAGGAAGTAAATGGGCAGGTGATACATCATCTTCAATTGCAGGGAAAGGTACTGTGGGGCTGTGGGGGATGTTGGGAGTAGACTATTAGTGCATATATAGACTATTAGCCTGGGTTTTGTGTTTAAACTCTGGACTGAGACTGGGACTGGAAGCCATAACCTTCTGACTGAGGGAGGCAAACATTGAACCCACAGAGATACAGCTGACACCTTCTAGTTTTAGCTCCCACTTTATTCTCTGCACAACAGAGACCTTTCCTTTCCAGTTGGATACAGCAGAGAATTCCAATGTAACAAGCAGTGAAGTGAGGCCTAGATTCAGTGCAGGAAGAAAGTCCAACTTCAAAAGCCTTAAAAAGAACAACTGGATTAGATTAAAAAAAAATCAATGACTGGTAACAAGTTTGGGAGCCTATGGAGCAGAAACATTCAGCTGGAGCAGTGATGTCGCTGGCTCTCAGCACAAATTAACAATCGCAACATGATTATGATAAAAGCACAACTAATCCTCCTAATAATTTCCTTTGGAAACTTCTCCCCTGAATATGGAGTTGCAGCAAATATAACAAGAGTGCAGATCTGCAGAACTGTCAGCAGTTTTGGTCCCTTATTTAAGGAAAGATATCATTTCATTGGAGGCTGTTCAGAGAACGTTCACTAGGATGATCCCTGGGTATGGAGGGATTGTCTTATGAGGAAAGGCTAAACAGGTTGGGACTCTACTCAGTGGAATTTAGAAGAACAACAGATGATCTCATTGAAACATTAGAATTCTCAGGGACCTGACCAGGTAGTGCTGAGAGGATGTTTCCCATCATGGGAAAGTCTAGGACCAGAGGGCATAGTCTCAGAATAAACGGGTGCCAATTTAAGACTGAGCTGAGGAGGAATTTCTTCTCTTAGAGGATTGAGTGTCTTTGGGGGCGGAGTCCCTGTGCCAACTTAAGACTGAGAGAGATAGATTCTTGATCAGAAGGAGAATCAAGGTTATGGGATTAGGAAGGAAAGTGGACATGAGGAATATCAGATCCGCCATGATCCTACTGAATGGCACAGCAGGCTCTTCTTCCTGTTTATCCTGTGTATCTTATTCAACAACATGGGCTGGACACAGTGGTCAAAGCCAGCCAGGCAGTGGCCACTTGTGGCAATTTTTCTAGTAGGCAGCAACTTTGAGATCAGTCAGCAGGCCTTGCTGCTCTCACCGCTGCGACTAAGGCCAATTACAAGACCAGGTGGCTCAGTGGTTAGTACTGCTGCCTCACAGCGCTAGGGACCCGGGTTTAATTCCACCCTCGGCGACTGTCTGTGTGGTTTTGCACATGTCTCCCTGTGTCTACATGGGTTTCCTCCCAAAGTCCAAAGATGTGCAGGCTGGGTGGATTGGCCATGCTAAATTGCCCGTAGTGTGTAGGTTGTGTAGGTTAGTTGGGATGCTCTGAGGGTTGATGTGAACTTGTTGGGCCAAAGGGCCTGTTTCCACACTGTAGGGATTAAAAGAAAAAGTGTGGCCTGGGCCAAAACTAAAACTAGATGTGGGAATGAATTCTGAACTTGTCTATTCTGTTATGGCCTTGTGCTATGTGAACAGTGTGATTAACCAGAAAGCCACTGGAGGCTTGCATCGTTTTGAACATTGAGCACTCGTCATGTTTGGTTACTAAGTTCAGAACACACTAACCAGGAAACAATGATGCACAATCAAGCAGTTCTCACAAATCTCCAGAAAAACTGGCTTTCCTCACAAAACACACACGCACACACACACAGATTGCAAAGTCCAGAAGGTGCCCATGTTTTTAATTTCTCGAGATGCATACCATCATCGCCATTACCTGAATGTTGGCATATGCCGACTGTGGAGCAAGACGCAGTCGCTCAGAGTTCTGCTGGGCAGCAGCGGCTCTCTCCGCAGCTCGCTCACTCCCAGGGGCTCGCTTGTCGGTGGCACTGCCCTCGGTGGCACTGGAGTCGGAATCTGAAAGCAGTCTGTCTGAGGTACTGCAAGGAGAAACCATCCATCAGATCTCAGAGATAGTAGGAACTGCTGATGCTGGAGTCTGCGATAAC
>NW_025970108.1:7672-7971 GCF_021869965.1 Rhincodon typus | reverse complement strand
TAAATTGCCCGTAGTTTTCAGGGATGTGTAGATTAGGTGGGTTATAGTGGGACGGGTCAGTGTGGACTTGCTGGGCCAAAGGGCCTGATTCCATACTGTAGGGATTCTATGATAACTTCCCCTGCTCATTTTCAAAACAGCGGCAAGAAACCTTTTAATATCAATCCGAAAGGGTAGCTGGGTATCAGTTTAATGTCTCCTCTGAGAGATGGCACCTACAGAACTGTAGCATTCCCATCAGTGCCATGTAGGTCTGGATTTTGTCTTTGTGTGTCTGGAGTAGTCATTCACAGGTTTAA
>NW_025970108.1:836-7572 GCF_021869965.1 Rhincodon typus | reverse complement strand
TTCTGAAGAAGGGTCCAGACCCGAAACGTCAGCTTTCCTGCTCCTCTGATGCTGCCTGGCCTGCTGTGTTCATCCAGCTCTACACCTGGTTATCCATCAGATCTGCTTTCTTGTAAGATGCTAATTTTCTGTCTTTACATTACGATAGATACATTATATTGAATTATAAAGAAACTTTAAAGCAAATAAACAGGCCATTTGGTCCAAGTGGTCTTTGCTACTATTGCTGCTCCATGCGAGCTTTCTCACATGCTTCTTCAACTTGACCTTCAATCATATCCTTTTATTCCTTTCTCTATCATGGGTTTATCAAGTGTGTCTTTAAACACTTCTCTATTCACCTGAACTATTCTTCTTTATACCACTCGGAGTGAAGGGATTTGCCCTATTGGATTTATTAGCTAGGAATTCTTACCACAGATACTCAAGTCCCCCACACCAGCCCCTGCCATCCAACTGTGGGAGCATCTAACATTGAAATAAAAATGGTGAAAATGTTTCTTCAGTGCATTCACACAATGGCTCCCTATTTCTAGGCGTGCTTGGGTCCAAAGCAGCTGGCTACTCCTAGTCTTTCTGATCAGGAGAGGACCTTGTACTTCATACTGTCCGATTATAGCACAGTGCAGTGCATACTAAAAGCCCCTTGTGATCTACAGATATCTCGAGGACACTTGAGTTAAACAAGACATTCAGCAGGTTTAATTAACATTGAAACAATTTACTTAATTCTCACTTTAAGCCAACCAATTTTAAGACAAATGACAACTTGAGTATTGTTGAGAATAGGAGCACTTTGTCTTCACACATCACGACAACGCACAAGAAATGAGAATTAAAGGGGAACAATGTTTTTATAGTGTGCAAGAAGAGCAGGCTGACTGGTCAGCCACATTGCCTCTTATTGTGGGTGAAGAAACGATGAATTTCTGGAACCTAACCAATCATCTCAATCGCTGAAAGGTGACCTGCCTGGATCTCACCAACTAACCTCGTCCAGGGCAGCTCAGCTCAAACCCTCCCCATATTTAGGGACTGAGTGGGGGGTGGGGTTGTCAGCTAAATCTCCCCCCTTTCCAGGAGTGGGTACTGGGAGAGTGCTTCCTGCTATTCCAAAATTCAATGGGGTGATTGGGAAATGGGGAACATCCAAAGGAATTTGCTCGGCTCGGATATGCCTTTCCAAATCCCAGCATTCCAAAAACTTGCTTTAAAATACACTCCCTGCCCATCCTTGGGCTGTTGATTTACCCCAACTTCAAAGTAGCACGATTGTGGAAACAGCATCAAGCTCCCGTTCATGGGACAATAACCTAAAATCCGAGCATGTGAGAAAGGATTTCTGGACATTCCATAGATTTATAACCACCAGTCATGGGGAGAGGAGCGTTTGATTGTTGACAATTATGTAAAGGAATTTATCTAAACAAAGTAACATTTCACAATCACTTTCCCAGATGGATCATAATTGCTTTATAAAACATTTTTAGAACATTTATGTAAAACATAAAACAGCAATTTCTTTCCACGTAATTTTATTAAAATCTTCCATTATTTAAATATTTACATTAAACCTCCCTTTAACCTTCTCTGCTCGGAGGCAAATAATCCAATCAGCCCTACTCTCTCCTCATCACTACCTGATTTCTGGTAAATCTGCTCTGCACCCTTTCTTTTGTACGCCTGAGGTAGTAAATTGTCTTGCTCCCAATTGCAATGCCCGGTGAAGGACAAGGCTCAACAGATGTCAAGTGTGGGTGCAGTGTGCTCACAGTCCACTGCATTACTTACTGTCGATGGGTATTCTTGGTGCCCTGTAGTAACTCCAAGGTCTGTCGTTTAGCCACGGGTGTGGAGGAGCTATTCAGCATCTGCTTTAGTTCACTGCTGTTAGCTGAGTGTGAAGGGCTCCTGGGCATGCCCACTTCCACAAAGGCATCATTGGAACCTGTAAAACCACCAGAAGCTTGAAGCTGATGCTCAAAATGATGGAACCCGCATCATGGCCAGTGCAGTGCAACGAGAACCACTCAGAGATTTTGGTGTTAGCCTAAACGTAGAATGCACTCATTTTCTACAGAGTTCCATTGCTCCCATCAAACCTTCATTAATGCATTCAGGGGTTCAGCCAGAATAAAAGGTTTTGGGTGGGAGATGGGAAGCAATTTATTGACTTAGTATAAAACTTAACAAGGGAGCTGAAGCCTGAAGTCAGCCATGATCGTATTGAATGGTTGCAGAGGATTGACAAGCCAAATGGTCCACTCCAGCTCACATCTCCAAGGTTCTTGTCCTCCAGTTAGGCTTACATTCATATTAAACCACAACACAACTGCAACTGGAAATTAAAGAATTCGAGCTGTAAATTATTTGTAGTCGGTTTTGGATAGCTCCTAACACACAATATTAGCAATGTTCAGAAGTGATTGGGCAGAGGGGTCATGAATCTTCTCCTTTAGAAGCCTGAATAACTGTAAGGTATGTTGATGCTATAACCGCAGCATTGATACAGAACGGTTTCACTCTGGCCCAAGGCTGTTTTTATGGTGTCAGTTTTCTTTTATTCATTCACGGGATGTGGCTGTCACTGACCTTGCCCCATTTATTGCCCATTCCTAATTGCCCAGAGGGCAGTTAAGAGTCAACCACATTGCTGTGGGTCTGAAGACACACGTAGACCAGACCAGGTAAGGATAGCAGTTTCCTTCCCTTAGGGAGCGAGATGGGCTTTGCCCAACAATTGACAATTGATTTGTATTCCATCATTAGTGTCTTAATACCAGATTTTTCTTGAATTCAACCATCTGCCAGGTCTCTGGACTAACAGCCCAGATATAATACCATGAAGCCATCGCCTTCCTTATTAGTAGCTTGAATCCAGTTAAGTTCAATGTGGCCTTCCTGAAGGAGACTCTCTCATTCACAATCCTCTAGAATTAGCGAGACTTTTAAAAACTCAATTCACACTTGGCACCAGTACAAAGTTCCTCAGGTCAATGCTACACTTGCAGTGCAAGTGGATTTATAGTGACACAAAAGGATGTCAAGAGATCTCTCAATTTTAAGCAAAACAGAAATTTTTCTGCCTCATATTAATGTTTGACAGCAAAGTAGACCTTCCAATCCTATCTTTAAGGAGCTACTCAACTGCTTGCAACTGTAATATATTCCAGAGGAAGAAAGATTGTAAGAGGGGGAGAAAACATCCATAGAAGTTAAAGATAATAGAAAGACAAAAACCAGGGAATTCCATATTGCAAAGGAAAGATAGAAGATTGGGAAACATTTAAACATCAACAAAGCATTACTAAAAAAAACTCATAAAAACAACAAAGGTACATTATGAAAAAAATCAAGCACAAATTATAAAAACAGACAGCCAAAGTTTCTATAAGTATATAAAAGAGAAGAGAGCAGCTAAAATGGACATTGGTCCCTCGGAGGATAAGACTGAGGAATTAATAGTGGAGAAGATAGAAATGGCAGAGTCACTTAACCAATATTTTATTTCAAATATTTTCATGGTATAGGACACTAGCATTATACTAATGGTAACAGTCAATGCATAGGTTATAGAAAAGGAAGAACTTTGAACTTCATCACTAGAGAAAAGTACTGAACAAACTATTGAGATTTAAGATAGTAAAGTCCCCAGGGCCCATTGGCCTACATCCTAAGGCCTTAAAAGGAAGTGGCAGCAGAGATAATGGATCAATTGGTTATAATACTCCAAAATTCTTTGGATGCAGGAAGAGTTCCACTGGATGAGAAACTTGTCCTGTTCAAAAACGGAGGTAGGCAGAAAGTAGGAAACTATAGATCCTCATGTAGGGCAATCCAGAAAGAGAGGTCATAGTTTTGGGATAAGGGGTAGCAGATTTAAAATGGGAAGAGGAGAAATTACTTCTCTCAAAAGGTCGTGAGTCTGTGGAATTCATTGCCCCATACTGTGGTGGGATATTGAATAAGTTTAAGGAGGAGAGAGATTTTTAGTTAGTAATGAGTTGAAGGATTATGGGGAGTGGGCAGGAATGTGAAGTTGAGGCTGAGCTAAGATCAGCCATGATCGCATGGAATGGCACAGCAAGCTCATGTGGCCGAATGGCTTACTCATGCTCCTAGTTCCTATGTTCTCCTGTACTCAAGAGGATGGTACCAGACAGATATCTGACTGTATCCGTGCAACACTCCCCCCTCCCTCTCACAGCTTGCAGAACAATGCTCCCAGCTTAGACCTGATTATTTGTAATGTTAAGGTAGTTTTGTGCAGCACCCATAAATGAGGAGTATTGCTGAACAAAGAGACCTTGGAGTGCAGGTGCATAGCTCCTGGAAGGTGGAGTCACAGGTAGACAGGATAGTGAAGAAGGCATTTGGTACACTTGCCTTTATTGGTCAGTGTGTTCAGTATAGGAGTTGGGAGGTCATGTTGCAGTTGTACAGGACATTGTTTAGGCCACTTTTGGAATACTGCATGCAATTCTCGTCACTCTGCTCTAGGAAGGATGTTATTAAACTTGAAAGGATTCAGTAAAGATTTATAAGGATGTTGCCAGGTTTGGATGTTTTGAGCTACCGGGAAAGGCTGAGGCTTTTTTCCCTGCAGCATCGGAGGCTGAGGGGTAACCTTATAAAGGTTTGTAAAATCATGAGGGGCATGAACAGGGTAAATAGGTCTTTTTCCCACGGTGAGGGAGTCCAAAACTAGAAGGCATAGGTTGAAGGTGAGAGGGGGAAAATTTAAAAGGGACCTCAAGGGCAGCTTTTTCACGCAGAGGGTGGTGCATGTATAGAATGAGCTGCCAGAGGAAGTGGTGGAGCCTGGTACAATTACAACATTTAAAGGGCATCTGGATGGGTATATGAATAGGAAGAGTTCAGAGGGACGTCAGCCAAATGCTGGCAAATGGCACTAGATTAATTTAGGATATCTGGTTGGCATGGATGAGTTGGACCAAAGGGTCTGTTTCCATGCTGTACATCTCTATGACTCTAAATGACTGGTTAACGCAAATTCAATTGATGTACACATTTGACCAATCAAATAAAATCTGATCCCAGTAACCCTGGCTCAGATTGGAGCCAGCTCCCAGGACAGGTTAACCCCACTGGAAAGTGTTACTAAAACCCATTGGAAATTTACCTTCTGCTGGATTGGACTTGCTGGTCAACTGCTCCTGGGAGTTGATTGCATTCTCTCGAGGCACCTCAGAGTGGTTACTGCTCAATACTTTATCTGCTAGGCAGGGGTTTGAAATTCGTGTATAAATAGCACTGGAAGGCTGTGGAAACAAAACGCATTGAGACCTCTTTCAGTTATGCACATCAGACAGGAAAATACCATATTTCCAGGCACAGGGGTTTCTGCATAATTTCCATATCAGAGAGTAGACAGACTGTAGCATATCTAAATGACAAAACTGACTGCAATTCTACTTCTATGAAGCACTTTTGGAGACTGTGAAAAGTGCAAATATTAATTCAAACTCTTTGCTTAGCTTCGAAAGAGAAAATCCATTTGGATAGCAGAGTAAGGGAACAAATCTTCTCACTGTTTCAAAAGTCTCTCTATCTGTAACCATTTTAATTAGTCCAATGATAGAAGCAAGGGGATTCAATATCAGGAGCCCAACATTGAGGTTTGGGTTGTATCAATTTAACAGAATCTGCTGTTGATATTCCAAATGATAGATTTATCTTCACTGGAGATCTGGAATAATCTCTTAAAATTACCCAAACAAGTATTCAACTGATTTTAAGGTACATTTCAGTTAACAACAGACTATACGCCTGAATTATCAGCTGCTCAGCGTTCAAACCAAAAGTAGTGTTTTCGGAAGAAGTTGCGACTAAAACAATGCTTAATTCTCTGACCGTCAGTGCTAACACAGCTTCCCACTGGGTCAGTGACTGTATGAAAATGAACTACAGAAAAAACAATACAGCATCAAGGTTCACTCCCAACCTACACTGATTTCGTTGAATTCAGTCCAAGCAGTTATGGGGATTTTGTTTTTATCGAAGATGGGATGTGGGCATCACTGAACAGGCCAGTATTTATTACCCATGCCTAATTGCCCAGAGAGCAGATAAGAGTTAACCATATTGCTGTGGGTCTGGAGTGATATGTAGGCCAGGCTGGCTAAGGATTTGATTTGATTTATTATTGCCACATGGATCTAGGTACAGTGAAAAATTTTGTTCTGTATACAGTATAGGCAGATCATACCGTACAAAGTGCGTTAGGCTGGACTTAGATTTGAAGTTTAGAAGAGCAGAATGATTAAAACATATGTAAGGATAAGATCTGCTTAGACAGCTTGCAAAATTTCTCCAAGCTCTGGTGCCATCTTGAATTTAGATAGCAGTTTTCTTCCCTAATCAACATTAGTGAACTAGATGGGTTTTTCCAACCAATGACAATGGTTAAATAGTTATCATTAGACTCTTAAGTTTGGATTCTTGATTGAATTCAAATTCCACCATCTGCCACAGCAGATTAACAGGGCTAGAAATAATACCACCAGGCCATCGCCCCACCAGTAAATGGATATGTGAATTCTTGCTTTAGCCAAATTTTCTGCATTGTCCAGCTTTACCAAACTGCATCTAACATAGCCTTGAAATCAGAATATTGAGAGTCAGGACTTGAGCACAAGCCTGGGTTGAGATAACCATACAGCACCTACAGAGGGCTTAAACAAAAACAAAGTGGCTGGAAAAGCTCAGCAGGTCT
>NW_025970108.1:0-736 GCF_021869965.1 Rhincodon typus | reverse complement strand
TTCCAGCCACTTTGCTTTTGTTCCTGATTTACAGCGTCCGCAGTTCTTTCGGTTTTTACCTACAGAGGGCTACTCTGACTGAAGTACGGTCTTTTGACTGAGTTATTATGTCAAAACCAATCCGCCTGTTCAGGCAGACATTAAAGATCCACAGACGTTTGTTCAGGTCAATAGGGAGATCACCCAGTGACATGATCAACATCCCTCATACAACTAACAGGACCTCAAACAGATTAACTGGTCATTTACCTCATTGTTGCTCATTATACATTGTTGGGCAGAAACTAGTTGCCAGTTATTAGGACAATGAATATTGAAAAGTACTTTGAAACACCCTGAGGCTAATGGTGCCATATAAATGAAAGTTCTTTGTCTTGTTTCTTCACTTTTTTAAAAAAAAATACTCTATCATGGTGGTTGATATTCTTTCTCCACTGGCTTTCTACCTACTCCTACGAAGTTCAGTCTATCATTTCCTCTCTCTCTGTGTGCTCAGGTTTCTTTCTACACCAATGCTTACAGATGCTGATCTAACTAACTGCATTATTCTGCTTAAAGGGTCTGAGGTGTTGCAGAGATATGCGTTGTTTAAAAGGAAGTTGTTTCTCTATTCACTTGAAGGCTCATGCACTGAAAGTAGTTTGGGTCTAGCATGGACTTGATAGGCCAGACAGTTATCATCTGTGCTGTATAATTCCATGTTCCTATGATAGATCTGGAGGACGGTCATGTTTAG
>NW_025970107.1:0-12936 GCF_021869965.1 Rhincodon typus | reverse complement strand
GAGCAGGAAAGCTGACGTTTCGGACCTAGACCCTTCATCAGAAATGGATGAAGGGTCTAGGCCAAAACGTCAGCCTTCCTGCTCCTATGATGCTGCTTGGCCTGCTGTGTTCATCCAGCTCTACACCTGGTTATCTCAGAGTTGAGAGGGATATGGGCCAAATGTTGGCAAATGGGACTGGATTAGTTTAGAATATCTGGTCAGCACGGACGACTTGAACCAAAAGGGTCTGCTTCAGTGTGTATGACTCTGACTTCACAACTCTAAGAATCCATTGACAACGAAGCCAAATGGAAACCTAACCAAACTATTGCGAGCCCAAAAGTTAGTCACAATTTAATGCCCTTCCACCATTTACCAGCCTTCCTCATTGAATGCATAGTTTAAGGCTCATGATTGTTGCCATCCAAACACCACTTTTACATTTAGCTTCATGTTCTTTACTTCATCCTCTTTTCATTTTGGGTGGTATCATTTAACCTTACAACATATCCTGGCTTTTCATTAGATTTTACACAGTTTAAAAAAAGCCTCAAGTCATTTGGCAAGAGAGGAAACAAAGCCTGTCGCTGTAGGGAATCCACGGCAAAGGTCACGTGGCTCATGTCGTCTGACTGACATTACACCAAACAGGTAACAATGGACTTCATTTTTGGCCAGTAACAGCCAAAGAAAAACAAAAAAAATGTATATACTTAGGGCTGAGATTAGAATAAATTAGTTCACTTAATGGATTACAAACCCTTACAACGTAGTTATTTTTTTTTTAAAAAATCTGCATTGGCCTTTTTTTACAATTTTATTTTGATCAAGCAGACCAAACAGTACAAAGCGCACACAATTAGCTTCACAAATGAATAACTAATTCAACTCTTTCTGGGAAAAGTCCCTTTGTGTGTTCTACATTCAGCACTCATGCCATGTATGCAACAACACAATTACTATGCACAAAGCTCACAGTTTATCACTGGAAGCAAGGAGAGAGGGGCAAGGTTAAAATAAACCAGCCACATAATGAATAATACACTGGTTGCTACTGAGTGAAAGGTGAAATTACCCAACACTTACAATGCATTTAACACTCTCAAGGGTTGCTGCATTAAAATATTTACCTTGACAAACACAGCTTAGGTGATTATTCTTTCAAATCCAAGTTTAACACAAGCCATTCACGGCTACACACTGCATCACTCCCACCAGATGCAAAAAAGTGGTTGGCCCGTCTTTAGAGAGCAAGCAGCAAATCGAAGCAAAACAAAGTATAACAGAAGTAACTTGAGCTCCCCACAGTTAATGGATGATTGAAAAGGCTTCACTGATACGTGACTCAACCAAGTCTTCAGATGTAACGTAAGCAGACACTATTCAATAAGTGAGTGGAAATAGGCATCAAGCTTTTAGCATTTCAATGCAATCAAGTATAACTTGCGCCTGTTTTCTTAATGAATGGAGCAATTCAGTGCCATTATCCTATCCCCTCAGCCTCCAGTACAGAGACACAGAGCTCACTCCATCTACTTTTTCAAGGGGTTACACATCCAGCAGCTTTTCCAAGCAATGTCCTGTCTATTTCCTGCCCAGGGAATCATCATCTTTTGTTCATAGTATTGCAGAACAGTACTGGTTCCAACAACCACAATGTCACCCATCTCAGGTGCCAAGTTCAATCCTCAGGTGCCAAGTTCAATCCTCAGCTGGCAAACTCTCTTCCAGAAATTAATGGGGCAGGAGCAAAACAGAAACTAATACTTGGCAGCAAAGGGGAGGGATTTCAACTCAGCCATTCTGAAACTGGGAATTTTCTGGAACTGGAAAGAGATCCAGCTGTGTACACGCAAGTGCAAACTTCAATATTTACGAAATGAAATCAGTGAGCCTTTACTTCTTATGATTGACACAAGAATAATGGTAGGATTAAATAATATAAAGTCCCACTTCTTCAGCAATAAGTGAAACCAAAATGTCAATATTCTCCTCATAGAAAGCAGGAGTGGTTAAACACGAAGGTGCTGACAGCTACATTTTCAGCAACCATTCTCCCTCCTTAAACCACTCGCTCTCAACCTTTAAGATGCTCCTTAATACCTACAACTTTAACCAAACTTTCAGTTGTGGGTCCTAAGATATCCCTAAGCTGCTTGGTGTCAAATATTGTACTTGCGAAATGCCTCAGAACATTTTAACTATGATAACAGCACTGTAAAACTGCAAGTTTTTTGCTGCAGGGTCACCAATAGCAGTAGATTGCTAAAATCTTTCTGGTTCGTCACCTGAATAAAAAAATGCAAGGCATTGCTAAGCTTGGTGACGATTTTCTTCAAGCTGATCTCCTTCCTGTGCAACCAGTCCCATCACGCTATCACGACTGCTTACTTGCATACTCCACACTGAACATGCTACCTCAATGCCAACATGAAGTGACAGGCTTGTTTTATGGTTAGGAGCCTCATTGTTGCTGTGTATTACTGTCAAACCCCTACTTTCAGCACTGAATGTGACAGCTCTATTTCTCTGGAGAACTGGCTAAACAGTAGCTTTCACATCAATGTGCCCACCGCAGAGTTGGAAGAGAAAAGAGAATAAAGATATTAATAAAAGAGAAAGAAATAGACCGAATCTGCACACAACCTACATAAAAAAAAAGAACAATATAAACAGAGGAAAGGAGAATGAGATAATGAATGGAGATGCATGTTTTATTAGATTATAAAGCTAGAACTGGAAGTAGTAATAGATACATGCAGAAAAGAACAGGACTTGGAAAACTTCTCTTTCCAAATCATAAAAATGAGAGATTCAATGGGATATAGCAGAAATTCATTATTGGAACAAAAAAGAATAGCTTTCACAAATGAACAAATGTTGTGTATTGAAGAGAGCACAAGTGGCCTCAGTTCTGTAGCTCTCCTATTCACTGAGGGAGCCAATTTGGATCTATGTCCTACATTTCTCTTTACCCTGGCTGGGAAATGCCTAACAATGTGCATTGTAGCAAACTCTGATGTCCATGGAGACCAGGCTGGCGTTTTGAACATAAAATTTCTCCAAATGGTGACCAAATACCATTGTACATAACTAATCCTTAGCAACTTATCCCTTTGTATTTACGCAGCATCTTTACAGTAGCAGTTAGGTTCTAAGGCACCTAACAAGATTGTTATCAAACAAAATAGACACACATGATGATACTAAGATAAGGGACCTTAGGCAGAGAAGTAGGTTTTAAAGAGCGAATTAAAAAGAGGAAACAAAGATCAAGAGGCAGAGAAGCTTATAGAGGGAATTGCAGTGGCTAGGACCAAGGCAGCTGTAAGGATTCCAACTCTTCACTGATGTAGACCTAGTTTTGCAATTGCCTCAAAAGCTGTCCTGTCACAGAGTGTTCAACAACTGCTCATGGACTGGTAGTTCACTCTCCCAACTGGGACTGTGCACCCCTGGATTATGGAAACTGCACTCCAGAACCTACTTACAGACAGCTAGCTTCACCAGGCTGATAGCCCCCCCTGTAGTTCGCCAAGGTCTAATCTTGCCCAGCTGCACAGTGCTCAAAGATTTCCTTTACTCTCACTTTCCACTGCATTGAACTATCAATGACACTTGGATTCTTTCGAGCTCCCACCTTTCACAGAGTTTTTCTCCCGAGCCCCAGTCTCAACAATAAAATGTTTTTTCTGGATCCCCAAATATCTCCCGAGTCCTGATAGCTTGGAGCCTGCTACAGCAATACCTTTTCAGGATTGACCCTCTCTCTCTGACCAACTGATAGCCCAAAAGGTCATGACTTTCACATCTGACTGCCTCCACCCACCTAACTGAACTGACTACTCAGTAACCTTGAACTGTGCCACCCTTGCTCTTAGGCAGTATTGAAGCTTAGAATCAGATAAGTGATATTGGATGAGGCTGAAGATACAAGAACTGATGAGAGACTTGACAATGAATTGTTATGTAAACTAAATCATTCCGGTTGGCTGAGAGCTAAGGAGAATGAAATTGTGGCAAATCACTAGCCAGGTAAGAGCTACAAAGGATACGGTCTGACCAAATAAGGACAAAATATCTGAGGTTGACAAAGACAGAATTTGGTGCAGTCGGGGCATGAATCCTCCTAGGTGCACAATAATTCCAAATAAGGAAAATGGATGAGGTCGCCACACACTTGGCAGAGAGAAACTTGTATATAAGCAGCCCAGGAAGTCCCTAATCTTAGCGAGGACTCCCGACACCAAAGATGCGAAAGAACCCCACATCAGGAGGCGTGAAGATGATATGAAGAGCACAAGTTGGCCAGCTCAAGACTCTCCTGGGTAATAACGTTCGAGCCTGTTGTGGATTCAGGGAATCCCAGACAGAAGCGGTTCAGGCACCTCAATATGACATTACAGCAATAATGCTGGAAATTCTTTGTGGATTCAGGGAATCCAGAGGGAAGCAGTTGAGATCTCAGTATTACAATGACAGTAGTGTACACACCAGTGTTTGTTAATGAAGCTTTTTGTTGTTAAAGAGCTCCAAGTGACTCTGTTGTTCTGTTCCACTAACTGTTGTCTTTTCTGAGACAGGCAACAGTGTCACAACACAGATTTAAACCATTTGGTCCATTATTTTGCACCAACTCTTCAAATGAGTAACATAACTCAGCGTCATTCTCCTGCGTCTTGCCAACACGCTTGTACATGGTTTTTGTTCAAATAATCAGCCAATGGCCTCTTGAATGTCTCAGTTGAACCCATTTTCACATTTTCACGCAGTGCATTCCAGACCCAAACCACACACTCACCCTGTGAAAATGACCTTTTTCTCAAAGCAGACTTGCCTCTCTTTCCAGCCTAGCACATCAAAGGGGAGGCAATGGCCAAGTGGTATTATCACTGGACTATTAATCCAGGGATCCAGCTAACGTTTTAAGGACCTGGATTCAAATCCTGCTCGAGCAGATAGTGGAATTTGAAACCAATAAATTCCAGGTTTTTATTGGATTCAATCCATTGCCGATTGTCAGAAAAACCCATCTGGTTCACTCATGTCCTTCAGGGAAGGAAACTGCCATCCTTACCTGGTCTGGCCTACATGTGACTCCAGACCCACAGTAATGTGGTTGACCCTTAACTGCCAAACTGGGCTGGGCAATAAATGCTGGCTTAGCCAGTGACTTTCTCATTCTCTGAATGAATTTTAAAAAATTAACCCTGAATCATAAAACCCCACAGCGCAGATAGAGGCCATTTTCCCATTGAGTCTGCACCAATTCTTCAAGCCTTCCACTAGGCCTTCACCCCGCCTACTTGAACTGCTCAAAGCAATTGAAAGGAGTTGAAAAGATAGATAAAGAGAAACTATTTCCTCTGATGAGGCGTGATCTCAGGAAGCACTTCTTTTCTTGAAAGGACTTGAAAATCTAAGCTTCTCTTCCCCTCCCCCAAAGACTGACGAGGCAAAGGGCCAATTGAAAATTTGTGTTAGGTGAGGGTATTAAGAGCTAACAAACCAAAGTGGGGTGAAATGGAGTTAGAATACAGATCAAGTTTCAGGAGCTAAATAGCCTACACTTGTCGCTACGTCACTCCCAACGCTGTCAGTTTCAGCCACTGCTCCAAGTACCTTAAATAAAACCAATGTAATGTAACATCTGTAAAGTTAAAAATAAGGGTTAATTATAAAGAATGGAGTGAAACAAATGAACTTTGAGGTTAATTTTTCTATTTTAAACTTGGTTAGTCTAGCTCACAAGTCCCATTTCTGGTCCTCCCAAATATTTGTTTGGAGCAAAGTGTGACCGCTATCTGAAATTATATTTAATTTGGAGAGGATTTGTTTAGTATTCAGGTTTAATCTAGCCAAATATCTGGCCATATCAGGTACTCCCTATTCATTTTGCTAACAACCCAAGTGTTAGTTTTTGCAGCATGCAACACCATCACCCATCTCCACTCATTGCTGCTTTTTTCATTTTCATGTTATCACTGCAACATGCTGCTCTCCTTTCACACCAGCAATCATTAAGCAATAACTTAGCGTGGTTTGTGTGAAAATTATTAAATTGACTCACGGTTATCAACTAACAAAGCAGGAGGTAACTGGGAGAGGACAAAGGACCAACCTCATTTACATCAAGTCTTTGTGGGCAGATGATGTTTAGCAGTGCTTATCTGTCACATCAATATCTGATTCTTTAAATTTATAAAAACTCTTAAATACTAGTTTTCTTTGGTTTACATTCACCAAATGCCAGGTAGAAATGGTTATAAAATTATTCCAAGTGGCTTTTTAAGTCCAAAACAGTAATGTTTTCTACACCATAAAACAAGGTAGTCTCACCGCTGCAGATCCATGAATTTATATTTTTGCTGTGGTTTGTGAAAACATCACTCCACCAACTGCATACATCATTACTGACAACTTTAATTCTTAACCTAATACGACAATGAAAGCGATTTTCACTGCAGCAGACATTTCGTGTACATTAGAATCAACTTGCAAGAGCAGGAACACAGCAGAAGCTTACATGGTAGGTCATTTTGTTGTTGTTTCAGGAACAAAGCCTGCCTGACAGGGTCTTATTATTCTGATACCATGCAAGGACTAAACCCAAGTTACTCACTCTTCTGTCTGTTCAATTATTGGAAATCATTTTTATTACTTTGTGGTTATGGATGGACAATAAATGGATGCCTAGCCAGTGAAACCCGTACCTTGTACTATCCCATAGTTAAGGGAGAATTCACATCAGAGATATTGTAGCTTTGCCCCTGTGTTGTTCTGACTTTGTAATCCAATAAATATGACAATTCAGCCTAAGCTGATAATTCAATTTATTTATAAGAAGAAAGGATTGAAAGAGCCTTATAAAAATATTGTTGGTACAAGATATGATCAATGAAGATGGAATTAGTGCAGAAAAGTTTTAACAAAACTCTAGAATGCCATGTCTTACACTAACATTTGGAGAACTCCCTCACATTTATCTTTATCCAAATGTCTTTTCGGTTCAAACTGTAAATCAGTCAAAATCCAAAATCCACAGGTTGCAGTCAATTATTTGTCCTGCCAAACTGTTTTTAAACACTGCAGTTTTATTGCAAATCTACCAACCTTGACTTTTCTTTTACATAATGGAGGACAAAACCAAAAACAATTTTACTGCCTCAGCCTCGTGAGACCCTTCTGTGACTTGTATCATTCCTTGGTCAAAGGAGGGCCAAGCAGCTCCTTGGCAGGTAGGTCACCTATAACTTCTGCCTCACCATAGGGCAGAAGTCTGTAGCTCCCTCATTAAAAGACTGGTGCTGTACTCGATATGTGTACTACAACTGTACAGCAGATTTTGCAGCAGCTGTTGCAAGGCATTATCCCACCCTGCGAGCTTGTATCCAGCAAATGAGGAGATCAAATGCATTTTGTGTCATGCAGTAACACGAATTAAGGTGGAAATCATTTTCCCTTAAATAAACACACAATGGTGGAAAAATTTAGATCTGGCAGTACCTGTAGAGAAAGAAACAGAGTTAATGTTTTGAGACCACTATGACTCTTTGGAGGAGGCAGTCATATTAGACTCAAAACATTAACTGTTTCTTTCTCCACAAATGGCAACCGAGCTGATAAGTTTCGCCAGCATTCTGTGTTTGTTTCGCATTTCCAGCATCTGCAGCATTTTGCTTTTAATTGGTTTCCCTTGTCCAATTTCAAGATTGAAACCTGAAGATGAACTGGCTATGGAAGCAGATGAGATACTGGAACTGTAGGATTTTAGTATGTCAACTAACCTAAGTGTTAATTGAATATATAATTAGTAATAATTATGGGGTCTTGCACAGTGCAAGTACACCTCTTGTCCACAAAGCAATGCAAGTACTGCATGTTCTAATGCATCTTGGATTTTGACTGATTTACAGTTTGAACCCAAAAGACACTTGGATAAATATAAATATAGGAGATTTCTCCATATGTTAGTGTAAGACATGCATTCTAGAGTTCTGTTAAAAAACTTTTCTGCACTGAGTATATCTTGTGCCAACAATATTTTTATATGGCTTTTTCAATCCTTTCTTCATATAAATAAATCGAATTATCAGCTAAGGCTGAACTATCATATTTATTGGATTACAAAGTCAGAACAACACTGGGGTAAAGCGATAATATCTGATGTACAATCCTTTGGTTAAGGGAGAATTCACAAGTTATGGGTGTCACTGGCTAGGCCACCATTTATTGTTCATCCTTAATTGCCCAGAGGGCAGTTAACAGTCACTTACATTGCTGTTGACCTCCAGTCACATGTAGGCCAAATGGGTAAGGGCAGCAGTTTCCTTCTCTAAAGGACATGAATGAGCCAGATAGTTTTATCCCCCTAACAAATTAGCAACAAATCTGTTGTCACCATTTATATTGAATTCAATTCAATCATCTACCATGGCAGGATTTGAACATGGGTCTCCACCTTAAGGGCGGCACAGTAGTTAGCACTGCTGCCTCACAGCACCAGGGACCCGGGTTCGACTCCACCCTTGGGCGACTGTGTGGAGTTTGCACATTCTCCCCGTGTCTGTGTGGGTTTCCTCCAGGTGCTCCGCTTTCCTCCCACAATCCAAAGATGTGCAGGCTAGGTGGATTGGCCATGCTAAAATTACCCATAGGTGTTCAGGGATGTGTAGATTATGGGGGGTATGGGTCTGGGTGGGTTGCTCGAAGGGTCAGTGTGGGCTTTTTGGGCCAAAGGGCCTGTTTCCGCACTGTAAGGATTCTATAAAAAAAGTTAAACAAAAAAGTTAGCCATTGCCTATCCAACACGTGTCACAGCACATTTCAGCTCATAGAATTTAGTCCAAATTTAGTGATGTGTAGATCATGGGATGAGAAACGGCAGGGAGAAAAATAACAAACAAACAAACAAACAAACAAACAAACAGTCATAACATAGTTAGATGAGCAATGGTGAACCAATCACCATTTTATGGACGTTTAATCCCGTCCTCTTTGAAAATGACAGCACTTCATAGATCTAAAGCTTACATCCAAGTTTAATACTTAAAGTTATTCAAATCTCACATACCCATACTTTACATAGCAAATGTGTTATGGCATACTGTTATGGACCAGACCAAACCACCTCAAAATATTCAGAAAATAGTATAGACCCTAACTTTTTTTTAAACTTTAAAGAGAAATGTAAGGTGCTGCGTTCCAGATGCAATTTGATTGGTCAAACAACTGGATTTAAAGCAAAACACACTTTATTTATCTACTATAGATAAAATACAACAAAAGGGATTGGAATAACTTAACACTACTGGAACACTTAACAGAATAATAAAGATACAGTAACTACCACTAATTAACTATTCCAAGATAGCAATATTCCATAGACACAGAATAAAAACTGCAAGAACTGCAGATGGTGTAAATCAGAAACAAAAAAGAAATGGCTGGAAAAGCTCAGCAGCTCTGGCAGCATCTGTGAAAAGAAATCAGAGTTAACGTTTCAGTTCCAGTGACTCTTCTTCAGAACTCCGAGGAAGGGTCACCAGATCCAAAACGTTAACGGATTTCCCTTCACAGATGCTGTCAGACCTGCTGAGCTTTTCTAGCCATTCCTGCTTTAGTCTCCCATAAACACAGCCTTAGCAAAAAGCAAATTCATAAAACAAATTATCTCACATGAAACTCCAGCAGCAGGAAGAGAACAACCAGCTTTTAGCTATAACTGAGAGAGGGCAGAAAAAAATAGCTGCCACGTCTTCAAGACCACAACAGCAACTATTGCAAGCTAAAACAAAATTCTGGTTCAGAGAAAGCTGGTCACACCCATTCAGGCTGCTTCTATTGTTTCAACTTTCAAAAGACCCAAGGCCTCTCAAACTGCCTATTCAAGTGGCTCTGCACAGACTGCTCAGTACCTCTGCCTTAAAACCTCTCTCCAAAAAAAAACAACATAACAGAACAAAATACACTTCTTAAAACTACAGTATCATCACCATTAACAGGATCACAACAGTTTGAAAGCCCTATGTTTTTATTAAGTGACCATTCTGATAGTGAAGGTCATTTTGCTTTTTGTTAGAACCTAATTAAACTTTCTCGGCCACATAACCTCATGCCAAATGTCACCTACGTCTGATCTTGGGCCTTAACTTTTAGGATGACAAGCAACTCGGTGGGGGGGGGGCGGCGCCGGGCACAGTATCAGAGCAGCACACAACTCACATGTTGATAAAATAATCTCTCATTTAGAAAATAAAACTGTGTAAAATTTGAGAAGATTTGTAGCTCGGGTGGTGGATGAAGTAGTAGACTTGCTCGGCGAGCCGGTGTGTTTGGTCGCAAACGTTTTGTCACCCTGCTTGGTAACATCGTCAGTGCGCCTCCGGTGAAGCGTTGGTGTTCTGTCCCACTTGTTATTTATATGCCTTGGTTTGCTGGGGTGGTTGGTATCACTTCCGGTTCTGTTTCTCAGTGGTTCGTACACAGGGTCTAATTGTTTATTGGAGTTTATGGAGTTTATTGTTTGTTTATGGAGTTCCAGTTGGAATGCTAGGCCTCCAGGAGTTCCCTGGCATGTCTGAGTGGCTTGTGCGATCGTGGATATGTAATCCCAGTCGAATTAGTGTCCCTCGTTGTCCGTGTGTATTGAAACCAGTGAGAATTGGTCGTGTCTCTTGGTGGCTAGTTGGTGTTCATGTACCCGTATTGTTAGTTTTCTTCTGGTTTGGCCAATGTAGTGTTTCTCACAGTCCTTGTGTGTTATTTTGTATATTACATTAGTTTTATTGGTTGTGGGTATGGGATCCTTTACGCTCATCAGTAGCTGTCGTAGGGTGGTTATCGTTTTGTGGGCTACCCTGATACCTAAGGATCTGAGTAGTCTGTGGTCATCTCTGAAATGTCCTTAATGTACGGTAGGGTGATTACTGAGTCCGGTCATGTTATATCTTCCTGTTGTGGTCTGTCTCGGAGGTAAGGGCGGATTGTGCTTTTTGGGTATCCACTTCTTTTGAAGGTTCCGTATAGGTGCTCCTGTTCTGCTTTGTGTAGTTCTGGGTTGCTGCAATGTGTTGTGGCTTGTTTAAATAGTGTCTAATGCAGCTCTGTTTGTGGGCGTTGTGGTGGTTGCTGGTGTAATTGAGTATCTGGCCCGTATGTGTGGTCCTTCTCTCTACGCTAGTCTGGAGTTCCCCATTGTTTTTGCATTCTACTATTATGTCCAGGAAGGGTAGTTAGTAGTTGTTCTCTTCTTCTTCTGTGAATTTTATCCTGGTTAGGATGTGGTTTGTGTTGGTGGGTTTCTTCCCTTTTAGTGTGTTTAATAATCACAAAGGTGTCATCTACATATCGGACCCAAAGTTTGGGTAGCGTAGTAGGGAGCGGACCTCCATCAACAAACACATTGAACTGGACCCGATATACAAACCACTGAGAAACAGAACCGGAAGTGATGCCAACCATCCCAGCAAACCGAGGCACATAACTAACAAGTGGGACCGAACACCAATGCTTCACCGGTGGCGCACTGACGATGTTACCTATAGCAGGGTGATGAAACATTTGCAACCAAAACACACTGGCTCGGTGAGCATGTCTACAACCTCAAAACTATAAATTTTACAACAGATGACAAATAGGAACATTGAATTGACCAACGGAAAATAACTCATTCCATTATTATTTTGGCAAGAATAAAATACCCACAATGCTTTTCCCTGGAACACCATGGGTTGGATTTCTCGAGGAGTGCAATCCATCCAACCCTGTGTTCTTTAATGAAAGGAGGGAGCTCTGCATTCGAGGGGAGATTTCCATCAGGACCTCTTCAGAATTGTACTCCTATTCTGATAGTCCTCTTGTGGTGTAGAGCTGTTGGCAGCCTGTTTATTCAGTTAGCTGAAATGTAAACATCCTAACTGGCATTTTGACATACAGTAGGTGCAGAAGTGTGATATTAGGATGCTCGGATGGAAGGGTGCCACAAAGGTAACAGGCTTAGGGTGCAAAATGGGTGCAGTGCCAGGGTACAGTGTTAGATGTTTAGGGGTTAGGATGCCAGGTAAGTAGGTTGCCAGCTGTATACAGAGTAGGATGCCAAATGCAAAAATGGGTCAGGTCAGGGATGCAGTGCTTAGCGTAAGTGGTGAGTGGGAGAAACCAGGTCCGGTAGATAGACAGTGGATTTCCAGTGTAGTGTCAGGTCAAGTCCAGCAAAGGAGGGAGGAAAAAAAAAAAGAAAGAAAGAGTGAGGAAAGGGGTAGGTCAGGTCCTCGAAGTGTGTTGGATCAGGGTCGGAGGTGTGCTAGTGATCAGGGGGAGGCCTTAGTAATGATGGGTTCTGTTCAATAGTTTTTCAGGATTTAGACTGTGTGTCACTGATCACCTAACCTTTCCTCAGTAATTATTTACTTAATTCCATCGAAACCCTCCCAATTTTCCAACCGGAACAGAATCAGAGGGTCCGAGGCACAGAGGAACTAACTGATGGAAAATTCAAATCTCCCAGACTATTTCTTTGGAGTGTGCTACGATGGTGATTCTGCAGGGTCGCCGTACGCAACTTCCATTGCATTGGAATAATGACCATCAAAAAAAAAAGGGTCTGGACATTTTCCTCAAAAAAAAACTGATCACTTGATGAATGCCAGTAAGAGAACAACAAGGGGAAAACTGTTCAAAATTCAGCTGATACTCAACATAGGATATTAGAGGCTAGGGCACATGGCAATAAACTGAAATCACAAAGTGGACAGGCAGCATGTCGTATAAATGAATAATTCGTCTGGAGGCTACGGAGGGTTCAGGTTCAGTAGCGGCACACATTGGGTACTCCCACCCACGGGCACCCAACCAAGTTAGAAAGAACATGGTGCACCATCTGGACATGGTCTTTATCCTCAGCACAACAGCTTAACATTCTTTCAGAGATAGTAGGAACTGCAGATGCTGGAG
>NW_025970106.1:9172-12938 GCF_021869965.1 Rhincodon typus | reverse complement strand
ACCCCCTTCCCCTCCCCCATTTCTGAAGAAGGGTCTAGGCCCGAAACATCAGCCTTCCTGCTCCTCTGATGCTGCTTGGCCTGCTGTGTTCATCCAGCTCTACACCTTGTTATCAGGGAGTTGGCACCAGTGAGTTACCTTGTGTTAATGCCTTTAGTTGGTACAAAGCTGGAACTACAAGCAACCCACAGAGCCCTGACTACTTGCAATGCCACTGCCCTGTAAATGAAGGGAGTGTCTGAGGGCTGAGTTTAGCATCAGAGGTCAATGTCTCCTTGCCCATATGGAACTGCCCTGCTATCTAATGGGGTCTTATTCTGAAGCATTCACCATCGCCATGTCGACTTACCAACCTGCATCCTGTCAGCTTTAGCTAAGTGGGTCATGTTCTTATCTCTTGAGTCAGAAGATTGTGGGTTCAAGGCTCACTCAGGAGACCATAACACACACAGGCCAAGCTAGCAGTCTAGTGCAGGGATTCTTTTAGTTGGGATGTTAAAGGGGCACAAGCACAGACCTGTAGCCAGAACAGCTGAGCACGTCTGGTGAGAGAGAGAGAGGTCAGTTGTGAAGGAGGGTCATACCAGACTCATAACATTAACTCTGTTTCCCTCTCCACCAGATGCCATCAGACCTGCTGAGCTTCTCTAACATTTCCGATACCCAGTGTCTGCAGTATTTGGCTTTTTGTTAATGTCATTGAAAACCCCGTCTGACCTCAGGATTGATTTTGAGAAGGATCTTTCTCTTCTTCGACTGCTTCCTCTTTGAGTTTTCCCCAGAGCCCTGGGAAATATTTATCCCTGACCAACATCTGTAACAATTGGTTGTTTGGTCATTACTGTTGTGGGAGCTTTCTGTGCACCTCTTGGCTGCTGTGTTTCATTAATCACTTTCCACAAATGCTTCCTTGCCTGTAAAGCCCTTTGGGATGCTCCAAGCTAGCGAAAGGCTCTGGGCTTAAGAAAAAGATCTGTTCTTCTTTCTTTTTTACCTCCTTGTATGCTTCAAAGCCACAGTTGAGCATGTGAGGTTTCTCATAATATGTTGTTCAGTTCTTGCTGGCAGTGCTATGTAAATACCCCTCTGCAACTCACCCCGCTCCGTTCCAGCAATATGAGTGAAATGAAGCAGAATCCAAAATGTTGGTAACCCCACAACTAGCTGCCAACAACTGTGAGGCCTATGGGTCGTGCAAAGGCATGGATTTGAAATGTTCAAAGTCTCATTTATTTTGAATCGGTCAAATGTGCTGAAGCACTTTCCTTTTAGAAAACGTAGCAACATCAGGAAATCAGAATCTGAAGTTATAAACCATTTCACATCGCTCAAACCGATTTTTAAAAAAAACCTGTGGCTTATTACCTACCTGACCTTTAAATCCAGTGTCATAATGTCCCTTTAATTATACCTGAATTCTAACTCCCTAGTGTCAAGCTGAAGGTGAGGGCACTTGAGAAATGAAAGGTTGCCACAGTAACAGCACTTTGTGAAGTAATGAGCAGTTCTGAAATGCAGCTCGACATGCTGTGTCTTAATTCATGGCTCATTTCTACGTCTTTCTCCCACACATCCTGACTCCTGAATGTTTCCCTCCTCATTAATTTGTCATTTGTCACCATGCCTTCCTTGGTTTAATATTGTCAGAGGGACCATCTGCTGATCTAAGATAAAATTTCATATTCCGAGAAAGAGAAATGATTGCATGTGTTTGACTCACTTGTCTCTGAGGTAGTTGGTGCCTCACTGTAAAGGGAAATGCGTGATCTTGTCTCACACTTTGAGATTCAGTCGGTCTTGTTGAATGGAGGCCCACTCTGTCTGGTTGGAAAGTATTTCTTGGCCCTGCTTAAAGAACGAAGTACCTTTCTCGCTCTGTGTGTGTGTGTGTGTGTGTGTACCTGCCTCATTTCCTTCTCAACTGTCAGTACTTCAGATTAATTTGAAGTGCCAACTCATGGCTCATAACTGCAGATTCTCTGGAAAATATTCAACAGGTCCGGCAGCATCTGTGGATACAACCAATTAACTGGTTAGTAACTCATTTGCTGTGGCTGGGGTCTTTCTGTGTGCAAATTGGCTGCCAATAAGGCTGTACAATTTAAAAAAAACTCCATTAGCTGAAAAGCAGAGTGACTATATAAGGCAGCGTTGCTGGCACATAAAAATACTCAGTTCTTTGAGAAATATAGGGGGATGTAATGAGGATGTGATAACGAATGTATTGGTACAGGTTCTTTATTCAGAGCAAACAGGGCCAAGTGAAAGCAGAAACCTGACAATGACAATCTCAGTGAACTATAAACCAAGTGTACAAGTTCAGTGTCTTTCAGTGTCTTTCAGTGTCTTCTTTCATGTAGCAGCAGTTTGCTAGTCTGTTTCTGTGAGAAGTTTGCATCATTCATCTAATCCAAACCTGTTGCAACAGGTCTGGTTGTCAGTGGAAATTGAAGTAGGCCCCAGTTGGTCAGCTACATTGGATGTCTGGTTATGATAGGCCCCAGATACCAGTTGAGGATGCTGACAGCTATGCCTCTTCTACTGCATTTTGTAAATCGAGTGCCTGGTCTGACATTAAACCTTGACCCGTTGGTATTGGTCTCATCTCAATGGGTAAAGGCTTCTCCTGAGTTTACCAGGGAGTACAATCAGGCAAGCAACCATTTGTTGAGTTTTTAGAGTTTAGTGGGTGATTGACAAGGCGTTCTCTGAAACAGTGAGGAGGTGAATCTCTGGGGAGTAAAGTCACTGTCTCCCTTTTGCAGTCTCCTCATTGTGTTGTGGTTGGTTGGCGCGCTGAGCTGGTTTTATAGTTCGCAGTCATTTCATTACCCTGCTGGGTAACATCATCAGTGCAGCCTCCGATGAAGCGCAGTTGTGTTTTCCCACTTGTTATTTAAACTCTGGGGTCCGTTGGAGTTGATTACCTCATTTCCGGTTTTTCTTTGCAGTGGTGTGTATATAGGGTCTAATTCAATATGTTCATTGATGGCCTTCTTGGTGGAGAACCACGCCTCTATGATTTCCTGTGCTTGTCTCTGTTTGGCTTGTCTTAGGAACCTGAAGTTCCAGTCGAGCCGGTGGTTCTATTTGTCTGCGTATGAAGGTGAGTGTCTTTTTGTTGCTAGTTGGTGTTCATGTATTCTCATAGTCAGTTTGTCTGTCCAATGTAATGTTTGTCGCAGTCTTTGCATGGGATCTTGTATACTATGTTGGTTCTGTCCATAGTGGGTAAGGGGTCTTTGGTTGTTGTTAGCAGCTGGCGTAGGGTTGATGTGGGTTTGTGTGCTATTCTGATGCCCAGTGGCCTTAGGAGTCTTGTGGCCCGTTCAGGTACATTCTTGAAGTATGGTAACGTGACAAGTGTATCGGAGAACACTGTATCTTCCTGTGACTGGCATCGTCGCACCCAGCTGTTCGGGTATCCATTGTCTCTAAATAGTTGGGGGAGGCATTCTTCACCATCAGGAAAGCCATCAATAAACACGTAGAATTAGACCTTATATACACACCATTGCAAAGAAAAACTGGAAATGAGGTAATCAACTCCAACAGACCCCAGAGTTTAAATAACAGCGCTTCATCGGAGGCTGCAATGATGATGTTACCCAGCAGGATAATGAAACGTCTGCGAACTAACGAACCAGCTCAGTGAGCCAACAAACCACAACATCTACAACCCAAGCTACAAATCTACTCAAGAACCTTAGCTACTTATTTTGTGTGTGTGTGTGTGTGTGTGTGTGTGTGTGTGTGTGTGTGTGTG
>NW_025970106.1:0-9162 GCF_021869965.1 Rhincodon typus | reverse complement strand
TGTGTGTGTGTGTGTGTGTGTGTGTGTGTGTGTGTGTGTGTGTGTGGTTTATTTTCTGCTGAAATCTGTTCCTGGTGTAACTGTTGTCCCAGATGATATGTTCAGAATAAAGTCGCTGTGCTGAGTGACCAAAATAGCACCTCACAATGTAGAAGACATCTTAATTTTGTTTTAGATCTATTGGCTTGTTAATTTTCAGTTTTTGACTTGTCTCAGCAGCGTGTTAATTATACCACCAACATCCAGGTCTTTTAATAATTACTAGTTCCTCTGCAACATTGTTAACAATGAATTAGAGCATTCATTTCCTGTTGTGACTTGGATGTTATGTTGTATTGTGGACTGGATGGAGTCGTAGAATCATAGAGTTGTACAGCATGGAAACCAACCCTTCAGTCCAACTCATCCATGCTGACCAGATATCCCAAATTAATCTCGTCCCATTTGTCAGCATTTGACCTGTGTCCCTCTAAAACCTTCCTATTCATGTTTAGAAGACATCTGGATAGGTATGTTGTAATTGTACCAGCCTCTGCCACCTCCTCTGGCAGTTCATTCCATACACGAGCCACCCTCTGCCTGAAAAAGTTTCCCCTTAAGTCCCTTATAAATCTTATCCCTCTCGCCTTAAACCTATGCCCTCTAGTTTTGACTGTCCTACCCTGGGCATAAGACTTTGACCAATCACCCTATCCATACCCCTCATGATTTTGTAAACTTCTACAAGGTCACCCCTCAGCCTCTGACAGTCCAGGGAAAATAGCCCCAGCCTATTCACAGTCTTCCTATAAATCAAACCCTCCAACCCTGGCAATATCCTTGTAAATCTTTTCTGAAGTTTCATGACATCCGTTGTATAGCAGGGAGACCAGAATTAAAGACATAGGAACTTCAAATCAATGGTTTTTACCTCCAAACACACATGCTGGTAGATATTTTTAATCAATCTGTTTTGATGTGCTTGATCTTTGTAAGGGAATGTTGAGTGTTAATGAGCAGTGGTGTTTTAACTTTTGAGTTTATCCAGCAATGAAACAACAACACAGGACTCTTTCCAATTTTGGACCACTCGCATTCTAACAGGTAAAGCTCACCGGTAAAGCAATTCAATTCAATCAAAAATCAGTCTCCTGGTGCTTGGGTTCTGGGCTGAAAATATTCAATGGTTATAGTCTGGACATCTTCAAAATGGAGGTAAGAGAATTTGCTTATTGCAATTCCCTCCCTAATGGCATTGTGGATCAGCAGACGGAACATGCACTGCAATGGTTCCAGAAGGCAGTTCATCACTACTTTCTCAAGGACAACTAGGGATAAGCAATAAATTCTGGCTCAGCCAATGATACCCACATCCCACAAGTGAATATAAAAAGTCCCTTGGTGAATCACAAAAGAGGAATAGTTGGGTATGTTCACACGTAATTTAGCTCAAAGGGGAGATGGCGTAACGAGGTAATGTCACTGGATTAGTAATCCAGAGGCTCGGGTTAATGCACTGGGGACGTTAGGTCACATCAACAGATGAAATTTAAATTCAATTAATAAATCCAGAATTGAAAATCACGGTGACCATGAAACAATTGATTTTTGTAATGTACTGTTTTGTTTATTATATAACGTAATGGTCCTGACATGGCCATTTTTGGAGACCGCATTAAGCCCTACCCAGTCAGATGATGTCTTACAGCCTTGGGTGGGGATAAGGTAAAATGAGAGAAAATCTCATGGAGTGATGTTCTGTATCTGCAGGTCACTTCACAGTCTTAGTAACAATGTTTATCTTACTAATATAACTTGGTTGTGAGCATGAGCTAAATGACCTCTTATGTAAGATTAGAGCCTCTTCGTTTTAAGACTCACTCGTGGTTGTTCTTCTACCATGACTGTGAACCAAATTGACCCTTGAACCTAGTCAAGGAAAAAGGATTGGTGGCACCATGCTTGTATACTCAAATCCCAAATAGGTCACCAATGTCTG
Organism: Rhincodon typus; assembly: GCF_021869965.1. NCBI lineage: Eukaryota > Metazoa > Chordata > Chondrichthyes > Orectolobiformes > Rhincodontidae > Rhincodon > Rhincodon typus. The sequence goes on along the minus strand of NW_025970106.1, from coordinate 7,184 downwards.
CCCTTTAGGGAAGGAAAACTGCCATCCTTATCTGGTCTTGACTACATGTGACTCCAGACCCACAGCAATGTGATTGACTCTTAACTGCCCTCTGATATGACCTCTAGCAAGCCACTCAGTTCAAGGGCAGTTAGGGATAGACAACATGCTGGGTTTGCCAACAGCGCCCAGATCCCATGAAAGAATACAGAATAAAAAGTGGAACCGATGTTTACCCTGAGAGGGAGAGCGCTGCTAACTAGATTTAAAAATCATGGTGGCCCAAGGGATTGAGACGTAAAACTAAAGAGTATTTGAAAACTTGAAGTGTAACATTGTTGAAGGCAGTAGGGCGGCACGGTGGCTCAGTGGTTAGCACTGCTGCCTCACAGCACCAGGGACCTGGGTTCAAATCCACCCTTGGGCAACTGTCTGTAGAATTTACACATTCTCCCCATCTCTGCATGGGTCCCACAGTCTAAAGATGACCAGGTTAGGTGGATTGGCCATGCTAAATTGTCTCATAGTGCCCAGGGATGTGCAGGCAAGGGTGTTTAGCCATGGGAAATGCAGGGTTACAGGGATAGGGTAGGGGTGAGTCTGGATTGGATACTATTTGGTGGGTTGTTGTGGCGTTGATGGGCCTAATGACCTGCTTCCACACTGTAGGATATCAATGATTCTTCTATCACAGGCAGTGAAATAACAAGTAAAACAGGCTAGCTACACCCAAAAAAATAGAGTAAGACTGAAAAGGAATACAAAAAAAATTGCAAGGCATATTTAGGATAAGTTTTTATTTTACAATTATATTGGAAGGAAAAGAACAGTGGAGGATACCAGATACAGAAAATTCTGGGAAGATCAGGCAGTATCCATAGGGATAGAAACTGAGTTAATGTTTCAAGTCCGTCCAAAGTAGGAAAAGTTAGAACCATAATAGGTTTTACATGAAGGTGTAAGATGAACATGAGGGCCAGGTCTGTGGTAGATCTCTGAAGAAATAAAACCTTGAAAGTTTGTAATGTCAAAAGGATAAGCGAAGAAACAAAAGATTTTGTCAGCAGGAAATGTAAGCGCCGAATCATAAGCAACTGCCAAGAAATAAAAACAGTTAAATCTAAAATCTTCAAAGACCAAGGAAATGAAATGGGGACATGAACAGCATGGGTCTATAAACAAAACAGAGGATTGAAATTGTTGAATTCAATTGCTGAAGAGTTTTGATTTGATTTATCATTGTCACACGTACTGAGGTACAGTGAAAGTATGTGGTAATCGGACTAATCATACCTTACAAAAGGGTAATAGAACAGAATGCAGAACATAGTGTTACAGCTACAGAGAAGGTACAGAGAAAGATCAGCTGTAATATATGAGAGGTCCATTCGAAAGACTGCAAAGAACCTTATTGAAAGCTGAGGACCTGCTCCTAGACTTCCAATGAAACATTGCAGGAAGCTGAGCATAGAAATAAGTCTGGGAGTAAGATGGAGAATTAAAATGCCATGCTGAAGTCTATGCTCACAAATTGATTTGGATGTGCTCCGGAGAGTCGTGGTCTAGTCTGTAGTGTTGCTCCTCAATGTGGCGGCAGCTGGTATGAATACAGTAGACTAAATCGAAAGGAGTACATGGACATTGTGCTTCACTTGGAAGGATTGGTTGGGGTCCTGACTGATGAGGAGAGAGAGTGCATAAAGACAGGTGCTGCATTTTCTGCACTTCCACAGAAAGATGCAACGAGAGGGGTATTGGTTTAAAAACAGATTCGGTGACTATTGTAAATGGAAAAGAGGCAATGATAAAGTAATTACTTTGTGTTGATCTTCGCAACAGAGAGCGAGGATAAAATACTTTATCCAGGGAGATTAGTGAATCAAGGACTAAAAAACACTAATGACTGTTTGGCCAAATTTCGTCTGAACTCCGTCTACAAGTTCGCTGGTTGATAGCTTAAATTTCCTAGGAGTGACGATGACCAACAATCTGTCCTGGAACACCCACATAGATGCGACAGTCAAGCAAGCATAACTACACCCCTTCTTCCTCAGGAGGCTAAGGAAATTCAGCATGTCCATAAGGACCCTCACCAACTTTTACAGATGCACCATAGAAAGCATTCCATCTTTTTTTCTGTTTATCCATTTGTGGGATGTGGGTGTCACTGGCTGGCCAGCATTTCTTGCCCATCCCTAGTTGCCCTTGAGAAGGTGGTGGTGAGCTGCCTTCTTGAATTGCTGCAGTCCACCTGCTGTGGGCTGACCCACAATGCTACTGGGGAGGGAATTCCAGCATTTTGACCCAGCGACAGTGAAGGAACAGCAATACATTTAATAGCCAGGATGGTGAGTGACTCGGAGGTGAACTTGGAGGTGGTGGTGTTCCCATGTATCTGCTGCCCTTGTCCTTCTAGATGGAAGTGGTCATGGGTTTGGAAGGTGCTGTCTGAGGATCTTTGGTGAATTTCTGCAGTGCATCTTGTAGATAGAACACACTGCTGCTACTGAGTGTCGGTGGTGGAGGGAATGAATGCTTATGGATTTATTTCTAATCAAGCGGACTGCTTTGTCCTGGATGGTGTCAAGCTTCTTGAGTGTTGTTGGGGCTGCACCCATCCAGGCAAGTGGGGAGTGTTCCATCACACTCCTGACTTGTACCTTGTAGATGGTGGACAGGCTTTGAGGAGTCAGGAGGTGAGTTAGTTGCCGCAGTATTCCCAGCTTCTGGCCTGCTCTTGTAGCCACTCTGTTAATGTGGTGAGTCCAGTTGAGTTTCTGGTCAATGGTAACCCCCAGGATGTTGATAGTGGTGGATTCAGTGATGGTAACACTATTGAATGTCAAGGGGCGGTGGTTAGATTATCTCTTATTGGTGATGGTCATAGCCTGGCATTTGCGTGGCACGAATGTCACTTGCTATTTGTCAGCCCAAGCCTGGATATTGTCCAGATCTTGTTGCATGTGAACACGGACTGCTTCAGTATCTGAGGAGTCACGAATGGTGCTGAACATTGTGCAATCATCAGCGAACACCCCAATTCTGACCTTATGATGGAGGGAAGGTCATTGATGAAGCAGCTGAAGATGGTTGGGTTGAGGACACTACCCTGAGGAACTCCTGCAGAGCAGTCCTGGCGCTAAGATGATTGGCCTCCAACAACCACAACCATCTTCCTCTGTGTCAGGTATGACTCCAACCACCAGAGAGTTTGCCCCTGATACCGATTGATTCCAGTTTTGCTAGGGCTCTGTGATGCCACACTCTGTCAAATGCAGCCTTGATGTCAAGGGCTGTGACTCTCACCTCACCTCTGGAATTTAGCTCTTCTGTCCATGTTTGAACCATGGCTGTAATGAGGTCAGGAGCTGAGTGGCCCTGGCGGAACCCAAACTGGGCATCACTGAGCAGGTTATAGCTGAGCAGATGCTGCTTGATAGCACTGTTGATGACACCTTCTGTCACTTTATTGATGATTGAGAATAGACTGAAGGAATTGGCCGGGTTGGATTTGTCCTGCTTTTTGTGTACAGGACATACTTGAGCAATTTTCCACATTGTCACATAAATGCCAGTGTTAAACTGGAACAGTTTGGCTAGGGGAGCAGCAAGTTCTGGAGCTCAAGTTTTCAGTACTATTGCCAGAATGTTGTCAGGGCCCGTAGCCTTTGCAGGATCCAGTGTCTCCAACTGTTTCTTGCTATCATGTGGAATGAATTGAATTGGCTGAATACTGGTATCTGGGGACGACTGGAGGAGGCCGAGATGGATCATCCACTTGGCACTTCTGGCTGAAGATTGCAGTGAATACTTCAGCCTTATCTTTTGCACTGATGTGCTGGGCTCTTCCATCAATGAAGGTGAGGATATTTGTGCAAATTTCTCCTCCAGTGAGTTGTTTAATTGTCCACCACCATTCACGACTGGATGTGGCAGGATTGCAGAGCTTAGATCTGATCCATTGGTTGTGGGATCGCTTAGCTCTGTCTATCACTTATTGCTTTCGCTATTTGGCGTGCAAGTAGTCCTGTTTGGTGGCTTCACCAGGTTGACACCTCATCTTCAGGTATGCTGCTCCTGGCATGCCCTCCTGCACTCTCGATTGAACCAGGGTTGATCCCCTGGCTTGATGGTAATGGTTGAGTGGGGGATATGCCGGGCCATGAGGTTACAGATTGTGCTGGAGTACAATTCTGCTGCTGTTGATGGCCCACAGCACCTCATGGATGCCCAGTTTTGAGTTGCTAGATCTGTGTGAAGTCTGTCCCATTTAGCACGGTGATAGTGCCACACAACACGATATGGTACGACAACTGCTCTGTCCAGGACTGTGAGAAACTACAGAAGGTGGTGTGCAGAGACCAGACCATCATGGAAGTCAGCCTTCCATCCATGGACTCCATTTATACTTCTTGTTGCCGCGAAAAGGCAGCCAACATCGTCAAAGACCCCTCCAACCCCAGTTACACTTACTTCCAACCTCTTCCATCAGGCAGAAGATACAAAGCTTAAACATCAGGTTCAAAAACAGCTTCTTCACTGCTGTTATTGGACTTCTGAATGGACCTCACAAATTTCAAATCTAGTGTTGGTCTTGCTTTTTATACACCTTCTTTGCAGCTGTAACTTTGTATTCCTCGCTCTGTTCAATCGCCTTATGATCTTTGCATGGTACGGTCTGCGTGTAGTGCATTTAAGACAAAAATTTTTACTGTACTTAGGTACATGTGACAATAATAAATCAGGTCAATTAAAGTTGACATAAGCAAGAAAGCGCAATGAGAAAATGTAAATTTGCTGAAGATCGACGAGTTCCCCAGGTCCTGATGGGTTCCCCCGCAATGTTTTGAAGGAAGTTGCTGAGGAAATTGCAAATGGTTTAGCCAAAGCATGCTCCTTGCTCAGGAGATCTGAAAGTGACATGGGGAGTCATAATACACAAATCACTGAAATGTAGTGGTCAAGTACACAATCAGAAACTTACATCTAAAGAGCTAGACTGTAAATAGGAGGATGTTATGCAGCAGATAACATAATGTGGAGCTGGGGGAACACAGGCAGCATCAGAGGAGCAGGAAAGTTGACGTTTCGGGTCAGCACCCTTCTTCAGTCAACTTGCTCCTCTGATGCTGCCTGGCCTGCTGTGTTCTTCCAGCCCCACACTGTGTTGTCTCTGACTCCAGCATCGGCATTTCTTACTATCTTGAACGTTATGCAGTAGGTTATGTAATAGTTTGGATTTACTACATGAGGAGTACTTCGTTCAGTGCACTGAATCAGAGAATCCCTACAGTGTGGAAACAGGCCCTTCGGCCCAACAAGTCCACACTGACCCTCAGAGCATCCCACCCACACCCATCCCCCTATAACCCACCTAATCTACACGTCACTGAACACTATGGGCAATTTAGCATGGCCAACCCACCTAGCCTGCACGTCTTTGGACTGTGGGAGGAAACCGGAGCACCCGGAGGAAACCCACGCAGACACGGGGAGAATGTGCAGACTCCACGCAGACAGTCGCCCGAGGGTGAAATCGAACCCATGTCCCTGGTGCTGTGAGGCAGCAGTGCTAACCACTGAGCCACCATGCCGCCCCGTTAGAAATTGTCGTCAGAAAAATTGCCCTCGGACTCACTCTAATGTTAACCGGCTCTGGATGTGTAAAATGTTATTGTTAACCAATTGATGTTAGCTGACTTGTGCTGTCTGAAATGTAGAAAGTTAATGGGAGATTTGGTTGAGGTTTTAAGGACTTCAAAAGGAAATGAAGGAAATGAAAGACTTTTCTTCCACTGGTTGGTGTCAAGGACAAGAGGACAATCATCTTAAAAACAGGGCCAGGCCATTGAACGCGCTTTACACACAGGATGGTGAAGAAATGGAACTTTCTCACAAGCTAGTTGACTCGAGCGCAATTAATAATTTTAAATCTAAGGTGGATAGTTTTTCAAAAAATATTCATGGAATAAAGGCGCTGTTCAAAGGAGGTGAGTTACTGACTGGTCATGATCTCATTAAATGGTGGATCAAGGCTGAAGGGGCTGAATGGCCTCCTATAATGTTCCTGGTCATCAAGTACCATGAATGAATTACTGAACAGGAAAATGTATATTGTCTGCATTAGCCTCGATCTCAGAAACGGCTTTTTCTTATTGGATTTGCAGTTATGTACTTTGTGTTAACAGGCTTTACATACTTAACAGGAGTTGGCATTTTAATGATTTCAAAACATACGGTCATTCCAAAGTGAGTTAAATATATTTTCCGCAGATGGTTAATTGAACTGTTATACAAACCATTAGGGAAACCAAATCACTCCAATTTACTTAAACATTAAACAGCGATTTGTGAAATTTGCCTGCATGGCTAACCTGAAATGCGAACAAACAACACAAAGGCTTTGCATGAATAAGCCTGTAAATTTTTAATAGTTGCTGTCTCTTGTTTGATTCGCTATTGGTCTCCGGGCTTGTTTGAGTGACGGGGAGGCAGAATGGCCTCTTCTTAGCTCTTTATTGACTCTGCTGTAATGTAACTGAAGGACTATATGAATGTACTGAGACAGAGTCTACAGAAGGATACAGGCAGGTTTAGCAAGTGAGCAAAAGTATTTTCCTCTGCTTCACATCTTTGGCTTTTCCTATCCCTCAGCATTCCACATCATTTCCTCGCTGTTCCCAGATTAGTTACTGACTTGGAGAGAGAAAGAGAGAGAGACAGAGAGAGAAAGAGAGGACTGTCTCTTTAATGAATATTTAAAATTGAGAGAAGCAGGCTATCTGTAATGTTGCCTCTGATAAAGTACCACATAAAAGTCTGGTGAACAGAATTGCCGTTTGTGGACTAGGAGGGTCTGTGTTAGTGTCACCTTGGATTTAAAAAATGCTTTCAGGCAGAAAAGATGAGTTGTGGCAATGGTTATTTTTCAGACTTGGCTCCCCAAGTGTTAATGCTTAGGGAGCACTGTTTTTCCTTTGGTATGTATTAATCTTTTGAGCATAAGGAGTACAAGTAAAACTTCAAAATTTGTCAATGGTCTTGTGGAGTATAGGGATAAGTATACTTTTAATTTCAGACTAGCTAGTGTGCATGAGCATGAAGGAGCTCTGTCTTAGAGATGTCAGGTTGCATGGGGCATAAACCTGCTAGCTCTAAGATAACAAGGTGTAGAGCTGGATGAACACAGCAGGCCAAGCAGCATC
>NW_025970105.1:0-12940 GCF_021869965.1 Rhincodon typus | reverse complement strand
TCCAGCACTCCCTCAGTACTGATCCTCCAACAGTGGAGCATTCCCTCCATACTGACCCCCAGTGCAGCACTCCATCAATAGTAACACTGCAGTACACACTTCATATTACCTCTCTGTCAGTGTGGAACTCCCTCAGTGATGACAGTCTGATAGTACATCACTCCCTCCGACAGTTTTGCACGCCCTTAGCATCAACCCACTGACTGTTTCAGCATTCCCTTAATATTGACCAACTCACAGTGCAGCACTCCCCTCACATCAAAACACTGAAAGTGAAGCACTGCATTAATATTGACTATCTGACAGTACAGCCCACCTCAGTGCTGACCCTCCGACAGTGCAGCACTCCCTCATTACTCACTCTTTGATACTGTAGCACACCTTTAATAATGACACTCTGACAGTGTCACACTACCTTGATATCGGCCCTTCAACAGTGCAACACTCCCTCAATGATGACACTCTAACAACGCAGGATTCCCTCAGTACTGGCTCTGCAACAGTTAAGCACTCAATCATCACTGACCCTGTGTTAGTGCAGCACACCCCTAATATTGACCCCGTGACAGTGCAGCCCTCCCTTAATATTGGTCTTCCGACAGAGTGGCACTTCCTTGAAGACACTCTGACAATGCAGTTTTCCCTCACGACTGATCTTCTGACAGTGCTGCATTCTGTCATCATTGACTCCTTGATAGTGTCGCAACATGCTTCTTATTGGCCCTCCGACAGTGCACCACTCCAGTCCTTGTGACCCACTTACAACAAGGCACACATTCAGTACTGACCCACTGATAATGATGCTCTCCCTCAGTACTGACCCTCTGAGAGTGCTGCACTACCACAGGACTGACTCAACGCTGAACACCTGACAATGAGATACCGCCTCATTATTGACCCTTTGATCATGAGGCGCTGACTCAGTTCTGACCCTATTACATTGACAGCGCAGCTCTTCTTCATTGTTGACCCTCTGTCAGTGCAGAATTCCCGCATGACTGACCATCTCACAGTGCAGCATACCTTTAGTACTGAACCTCTGATAGTGCAACTCTCCTCAGTACTGTCTCTAACAGTGCAGCATTCTCTTAGTATTGACTCTCTGACAGTACTTAGGGGAGTGCTGCACTGTTGGAGAGTCAGTACTGAGGAAGAGCTGCATTGTCAGAAGGCAAACATTAATGGAGTGCTAGGGTCAATTTTAAAGGGGTGTTGCACTGTCACAAATTAAAAATAGGGTGGCGCGGTGGCTCGGTAGTTAGCACTGCTGCCTCACAGCACCAGGGACCCAGGTTCGATTCCACTCTTTGGCGACCGTCTGTGTGGAGTTTGCACATTCTCCGTGTCTGTGCGGGTTTGTGTGTCCTCTGGGTGCTCCGGTTTCCTCCCACAGTCCAAAGATATGAAGGCTCTGTGGTTTGGCAATGCTAAATTGCCCATAGTGCCCAAGGATGTTTAGGTTAGGTGGCTTAGACATGGGAAATATAGGGGAATGGGTCTGGGTGGGATGCTCTTCGGAGGGATGGTGTGGACGTGTTGGGCTGAATGGCCTGTTTCCACGCTGTAGGGATTCTTTGAATCAATATTCATGGAGTGCTGCACTGTCAGAGGGTCAATGGTGAGACAGTGCTGCCCTGTGGGCGGCCAGTACTGAAAGGGAACCGCCCTGTCAGAAGGTCATTATTAAGAGAGTGGTCCAGTATCAGAGGGTCAATAGTAAGTGAGCACATCTCTCTCAAATGTCCTCAAAGGGTCAGTCGTCAGGTTAGTGCTGAGGAAATACCGGAATATCAGAGGGTTAACATATGGCAGAAACGCACTATCAGAGGGTCAGTCATCAGTCCTCCCGAGTGCATTGTACTGTTGGAGGGTCAGTACTAAGGGAGTGTCTCATAGTCAGAGGGTCAGCTCTCTGGCAGTGCTTCTTTGTCAGTGTGCCACTCCCGTAACGCTGACCCTGTGACAGTGCAGCATTCCCTTAATAATGGCCATCCAACAGAGCGGCACTCCCTCAGTGAAGACCCTCTGACAATGCAGCTTTCCCTCACTACTGACCCTCTGACAGCGCAGCATTCTGTCATCATTGACCCTCTGACACTGTAGCATATCCTTCATATTGACCCTCCGACATTGTGGTACACCCTCAGTTTTGATACTCTGACAATGCAGCACTCCCTCAGTACGAACTCTCTGATTAAGCACTCTCTCCGTGCTAAGCCTCTGACAATGGAGAAATCTCTCATTACTGACCCTTTGCTGTGCTGCTCTGCCTGAGCACTCACTTGCTGAAGTTGTAGTACTCCAGTAATAGCTGCCCTCCGACAGTGCATCACTTCCTTAATATTGACCCTCGATAGTAGAGCACTCCCTTAATTTGGATACTGTAGCATTCTTTTAATATTTGCCTGCTCACAGATCAGCACTCCCCTAATATCAAACTTCTGAGGATGAAATACTCCTTTAATATTGACAATCTGAGAGTGCAGCATTCCCTCGGTACGAACTCTCTGCCAGTGCAGTACTCCCTTATTATCGGACCACAAGCAGTGTGGCACTCCCTGAATACTGGCCCACCAACAATGCAGCACTCCCTGAATATTGGCCATCGAGATGCGGCATCCCCTTAATACTGACCTGTTCGCAGTGCAGTACTCTCTTAATATCAAACCTCTGTCAGATGGTCCGCACTGAAGGAGTGCCCAATTGTCATTAGGTCAATTGTGAGGCAGAGCCACTTTGTCAGAGGGTCAATACTGAGGTCGTGCCTCATTTTAAGAGGGTGAGAATTAAGAAGGGCCTCACAACACAGAGTCAGCACTGAGGTAGTGTAGCACTGTCAGAGGATCAGTTGAGGGACTGCCTTATGGTCAGTGGGTCAGTTCTGAGGCAGTGCCTCCATGTAATGGATTTAGAATTGAGGGAGGATGACATGATTAGGAGGTCAGTAGTAAGGTATTACAGTCAGAGTGTCACTACTAAGGGAGTACATCATAGTCATAGTGTCTGTACTGAGGTATTGAAGAACTGTCAGAGGCTAAGTACTGAGGGAGTGCTTCCTTGACAATGACTCCCTTTGCAGGGCTATAACGTCATTTCCGGAGAATCAGTTTTGAAGTAGTCACCCATTGAGAGAGAATCAGTTCTGATGTTAAGGCCTCATTATCAAAGGGTCACTACTGAAGGAGTTGTAAGCGGGTCAATTCTGAAGCAGTGCCTCATTGTAAGGGGGTCAGAATTGTGGGTGTGCCTCACGATTGAAGAGTCAGTACTGAGGTACTTCAGCTCCACCAGAGGGTCAGTTCTGAGGCACTACCTCACGACTGGAGGGTCAGCCTTGAAATACTGCCACATTGTCAGAGTGTCTGTTATGAGGCAGTGTCTCTTTGTCAGAGTGTCTGTAACTGTGCTGCAATGCGGTCACTCAGACTCCACTTCATTTCCCTAATGAGATGCTTTCAGTGGGTCGATTGTGAGGCAGTGCTAAATTTAATGGGATCAGAAGTTAGAGGATCACATTTAGAGGATCAATACTGAGGACTGCAGCACTATCAGAGGGTAAGTACTGAGGGAGGGCCTTATCGTCAGCGGGTCACTACAGAGGCAGTGCCTCTTTGGAAGGGGGTCGGTCAGTCTGTTCTGAGGATTGTACATGGTTAACACTGAAGAAGTGCCTCATTGTCAGAGAGTCTGTTCTGAGGCAGTGCCTCAGTGTAATGGGGATGGATTGAACGAGGACCATATGATTAGTGGGTTACCTCTGAGGTATTGAAGCATTGTCAGACGGTCAGAACCGTGGAGTGCATTATAGTCAGAGGGTCAATACTGATTCAATGGTCAAAACTGGGGGTGTGCCACACGATCAGAGAGTCAGTCCTGAGGTATTGTCGCGGTGTCAGAGGGTCAGAACTGTGAGAGTGCATTATTGTCAGAGTTACATGCTGAATCAGTGCCTCATTTAAGGAGGTCGGAATTGAGGAAGTTCATCATGTTTACAGGGTCATTACTGAGGAAGGGCCCCGTAATTAGCAGATCAGCAGATCAGCATGGAGGGAGTGCCTTGTTATCACGAGGTCAGTTCTGAGGCAGTGTCTCATTGTTAGAGGGTGAGCATTAAGGGAGTGACTCGTTGTTAGAGGATCCATTCCGAGGCAGTGCCTCAATGCGATGGAGTCAGAATAGAGGGAGGATCAAATGTCAGGGGCTCAAGATTGAGGTATTGAAGAACTGTGAGAGTGTAAGTACTGAGGTAATGCAGCACTGCCAGAAGGTCAGAATGATGGGAATGCCTTGTTGTCAACTGGTCAGTTCTGAGGCATTGCCGAATTGCAAAGGGATGAGAATTGAGGGAGTTTCGATGGTCAATACTGAGGTAATGCAGCACTGTCAGAGGGTCAGGATTGAGGGAGGGACTCATTATCAAAGGGTCAGTACTGACGGAGTACCTTATTGTTAGCCGGTCAGTTCTGAGGCAGTGCCACTTTGTCAGAGGAACTGTTCTGAGGGATTGCCTCATTGTCAGAGGTTCTGGTGTGAGGCACTGCCCCGATGTAATAGGGTCAGAATTGAGGGAATGCAACACGCTTATCGGGTCAGTACTGTAGTAGTGCAGCACTGCCAGAAGGGCCGTTCTGAGGCAGTCCCTTTTTGTCAGAGGGTCAATACTGAGTCAGTCCCTCATTCTAAGCGGGTCAGAATTGAGGGTATGCCAGATGATTAGAGGATCAGTACTGAAGTAGTGCAGTATTGTCAGAGGATCAGTACTGAGGGAGTGCCTCATTGTCAGACGGCCAGTACTGAGATAATTAAGCACTGTCAGTGGGACTCTGGGCTTCAGGACTAGAAGATCAAAGTAAAAAAGCATGAAAGTGATGCTAAACCTTTATAAAGTAGTGCTGTCAGCTCCAGTTGAGTCCGCAGTGAATTATGACCACCATATTTTAGGAAGGACCCTGGAAAGGGAGGAAAGGAAATTGAGCAGAATGACAGCAGCATTACATCCAGGAGCTGGAAGCATACTTGGAAATTTGCGTCACTGCCTTTAAGCTCAATTGCAGTAAAAAATAAAATGTGAGAGTGTTTCAGATAGTTAGATGGGCTTCAGATTGGTTTCGGTGCAACATCGAGGTCCGAAGGGCCTGCACTGCGCTGTAATGTTCTGTGTAAAGTTCTATGGTCTACGCTATTAAAAGCGGGAGACAGGAATGTGGGCTAAAAGGTCAATACAAAGTTACAGGGTGAGGGAGATTAAAGATCAAGTTCACCACTGAACTCAAAGCAAAGGCAAAGGTAACGAAAACAGAAACTGTTGGAAAAGTTCATCAGGTCTGGCAGCCTCTGTGGAGGCAAAACCGACAGAGTTAAAGTTCTAGGTCCGGTGACCCTTCCACAGAATAAAAAAGCAGTGGTAATGGTTGTTGAGAAGAGACAAAACATTGGTCTACATTCAGTACTGAGTTCAACAGCTTTAGACCCATTAACACAGTCCTCTGATTGGATGTACTTTCGCCTATTGATACATCCTGCCTTCATGCTTTATTTCCTTTTCAATCAGATCTTCATTCTACCATTAACACCTGCTCTGGGGCAATGCTTTTTCTCTTCTCGACAACCTTTACCACTCTCTTTCCACTTTTATTCGTTGGCACACTTTGACCTGCAAACCTCCTCACACTCTAATTTACGGTAATAATCGCTTCTGTTCCAAATATTTCTCTATCCCCATTCCACAACATGATATCCATCAAATTGCTGCTTTACTTCAAGAGCAGAACGTTTCACTGGACTCAAAACAGTAACTTCCTCTTTCCACACAGGGGGACGGGGGGGTCGGTGCCTTGGGAGGGGCCGCATTATCGACTGGAGGTGGTGCGGGGAACGTTCTCGGTGCTGACGGTGTCTGTATAGAATTCGAAAACAAGAGACCTCGCGCTTGCGGGGGCACACACCTCTCTTCACCTCCGCTGGCGCTCTTTCCTCGGTGTGGGCGTGGTCGTTGTCGTGGTCCAGCTTTAGAACATAAGCACAAGGAGCAGGAGTAGGCCGTCCGGCCCTTCGAGCCTGCTCCGCCGTTCAATAAGATCATGGCTGATCTTTTCGTGGACTCAGATCCACTTACCCGCGTTCTCACCATATCCCTTAATTCCTTTATTGTTCAAAAAAAATCTGCCCTTTCTTTAAAAACGTTCACTGAAGTGGCATCAACTCCTTCACTGGGCAAGGAATTCCATAGATTAACAACCCTCTTGGTGAAGAAGTTCCATCTCAATTCACTCTTAACCCAGCCTCCGTTGATTGGTGCAACCGCATGTCATAGGCGTCGCCCCGGTCCTCACGGGCGAGACTCTGTCGTTCATAGGCGGGGCTCATGCACCGACCTTGTCATCTGATTTGTTAAACAGTCGCGCCCGATCCCTTTTGCTCACGTGGGGTTTAGACATGGCCTCGTCGTCACATGTTTCCCAGTGACTAATCAGTTGCCGAACACCTGGTCTTTCTTCGTCCATAGTTCTATACTTTTAACCTGGTGTCTCCCTGAGGTTGGAAGGCTGTTTCTGGGTATACCATCTTTGTTGAGCCTTGCACGAAGTCTTCCGTGAGGCTTGTTCCTCAGTCTTGGCTCTGTATGTTACCCTGTCTGTTGGGGCCATGATATGATGGCTCTCTGGGCAGTTTGAGTTGAGTTGATGAATGGGTAAGTACGCAGCAGATGAATCATCTCTCGGAAAGATGTGAAGTTATCTACTTTAAGGGCAAAAACTGAAAAGCCATTTATTATCTGAATGGTGATAGATTGGGAAAGGGCTGGGTGCACTGAGAACTTAGTGCCCTTGTACCTGTCGCTGAAAGCAAGTATGACCCTGAACCTGACCATGACCCTGACCCTGATCCTATTTCAGGTGGTGAACAAGGCAGATGATTTGTTGACTGCCTAATTGAGGTGATTCATGGATTGGTTATAGTGACAGTGAGTGAAAGATTTACCAGACTGATTTCTGGGATGGTGGTATTGAGAGATGAAGGGAGACTGGATCAGTTCGGGCTATATTCGTGGGAGTTTAAATGAAGAACGGGCATCTGATGGAAGCCTATAAATTTAAAGAGGACTGGACAAGGTAGATTCAGTAAGGATGTCCTCAATGACTTAGGAGTCCAGAAATGGGGCTTAGAGTCAAGGAGAAAAAGGTGATCATTTAGGAAATGAGGAGAAATGTCTTCACCCAGACAGAGGTCAACCTGTGGAATTCTGTCTGGCAACTGTTGAGGTCAAACCATTGACTATTTTCAAAGGGAAATTGGATGTGGTGCTTCGGACTAAAGAGAACAAAGACAGTGGGCAGAAACAGTGTGAGCTCAATGATCAGTCATGATCATGTTGAAAGGTGGAACAGGCTCGAAGTGCTTACTCCTATTTTTCTATGTTTCTATGAACCAAAGGAGACAAGATTGACTGGAATGACCCCACGGGTGACGACTTCAGGGTTTTTAAAATTCATTTGTGAGATCGAAAGAGCGCTGGCTGGTCCAGCTTTATTGGCTGCCATTAGTTGCCCCATGAGAAGGTGGTGTTGAGCTGCCTTCTTGAACCACTCCAGTCCTTGTGCTGACAGTTGACCCACAATCATTAGAATCCCTACAATGTGGAAACAGGCCATTTGGTCCAACAAGTCCATAATGACTCCAAAAAGCATTCCACCAGACTGATCCCCCCACCTTATTCCTTGTCACCCTGCACTTCCCATGGATAATTCACATAACTACTCATCCCTGGACACAATGGGCAATTTAGCGTGGCCAATTCACCTAATCCATACATCTTTCGTCTGTCGGAGGAACCTGGAGCACCTGGAGGAAACCCACAAAGACATGGGAAGAATGTGCAAACCCCAACACACAGTCACCTGAGACTGAATTGAACCCAGATCTCTGGTGTTGTGAGGCAGCAGTGCGAACCACTGGCCATTGTGCTGCTTGTAAGGACAATATTGTCAGGAAGGGAGGTCCAGGGTTTTGACCCAGCGACAGTGAACGAATGGTGACGTATTTAAAGTTTGGAGGGGATCTTGTAGACAGTGGTATTCCCATGTTTCTGCTGTCCTTGTCCTTCTTGATTGAAGTAGTCACGTGTTTGGAAAGTGCTGTCTGAGGATTTTTGGTGGAAATTCGGCAGTGTACCTTGCAGATGGCACACATTGCTGCTACTAAGTGTTCGTGGTGGATGGAGTGAATGTTTGTGGATGCGGTGCCAATCAAGTGGGCTGCTTTATCGTGAACAGCGTTGACCTTCTGGTGTTGTTGGAGCTGCACCTGTCCAGGCAAGTGAGGAATATTCCATCACACGCCTGAGTTGTGTCTTAATGTGGAGAGATTCAGAAGCTCAGGCTGTCCTTAGCCTTCTGAATGATGAAAAGTCTGCAGAGTGACTACCACTCCTGGAACTTGCCAGTCTGTTCAGTTGTTGAGGCATTTGCACCAAGTCCATGGAGGTGGAACAGTTGTTGCTCTTTAAATTTGATGTTTCACTTCCATATGAATTCATTGTGTTGCTTCCTTTCCGTGTCCTGCTCTGACAGGTGAAATAGTATCCCACAACATGAGCAGACAGTTGCTGCATCTTTCCTCGTCCTCTGCCCCACCCAACAGCATTCTGACAGTATTAGCTTAATCCATACCTCCCCCAATTTGGATGGTCTTCCCAACGCACATTTATCACTTGAACTCTTCCAAACCCCCGGCCCCGCCATTCCCATGTGGAGTTGGTCACTTGACGAACTGATGCATTCTTTTTAACATTCAGCCAGTGAAGGAAACTGAAGATCATCATTAACCTAGCGCCCCGGACCACACACACAATCCCATGTTGATACGAAGTGGTGGTGCAGAAGCCATCTTTCAGAAAGAACCTTCTTCAACAACACCATGCCTGCCATCACGAGAACAGATAAATCTTGTATATTATTTACAGAAGAGGGTATTTTTCTTCTGTATGTCCTGGGGCTGCCATGTTTCTGGTGACTGGTATTTTAGTGACATTGATTATCTCATGGTTGCCCCTGTCTGTTCCAGTGTTATTAATTAGGATATTTGAAGATTACAATTTTAGTTTGGCGACAGCATTTGTAATTTCTCTCAGATTTTCTCTCTCTTTCTACCTCTTGGTGGATGACTGTCTTCCTCACACAGTTGCATTCAATGTATTTCCAAATCAGGATGGTGAATGGTTTGGAGGGGAACTTGAAGGTGACATTTCTAATATGCTACTTTCTTCTTCCAGACAGAAGTGTTCGTGGGTATGTCTGAGGATCTTCAGAGAATTTCTGCAGTGCATCTCGTCGATAGCATACACTGCTGCTACTGACTGTTGGTGGTAGAGGGAGTGGATATTTGTGGATGTCGTGCCAGTCAAGCGTGCTGCTTTGTCCCAGATGGTTTAAAGCTTCTTGTGTTGTTGGGGCTGTCTCATCCAGGCAAGTGGGGACTATTCCATTACACTTCTGACTTGTGCCTTGTAGATGGTGGACAGGCTTTGCGGAGTCAGCAGGAGAACTACTGCCTGTGGTATTCCTGGCTTCTGAGCTGCTCTTGCGCTGCGTTTATGTGGTGAGTGAAGCTGAGTTTCTCGTCAATGATGACCCTCAGGATGTTGACAGTGGCGATTCAGTGATGGTAAGACTGTAGAATGCCCAGGGGCAGTGGTTATATTGTCTCTTATTGGAGATGGTTGCATTGTGTGACACAGATGTTATTTGCACTTGTTGGCCCAAGCCAGGACTTGTTGCATTTGATCAAGGACTGCTTCAGTATCTGAAGATCTGCGAATGGTTCTGAACATTGTGCAATCATCAGTGAACATCCCCTCATTGTAAAGGGTTCAGAATTGTGGGTATGCGACATAATTAGACATTCAGTACTGAGAGGATGCCTCATTGTCAGAGGGTCAACAATGAGGCAGTGCCACATCCTACAGAGATTAGAATTGAAGGAGTGCCACTTGATTACAGGAGCCGTGCTGAGGTTTTGCAGCACTTAGAGAAGGTCGAACTGACAGAATGCTTTATTGACAGAGGGTCAGTCTTGAGGTATTGAAGCACAGTGAGAGGTTCAGTACTGAGCGGGCCCCTCATTGCCAGAGTGTTAATACTGATTCAGTTCCTCAAAGTAATGGGGTCACAATTGAGGGAGTGCGAAATGATTAAAGGGTCAGGACTAACAATACAGGACTGTCAGTGAGTCAGATCTGTTGGAGTCAGAGTGTCAATACGGAGGCAGTGCCTCGTTGTGTAGGTGTTCGAATTGAAGGAGTGCCAATTGATTAGAGAGTTAGTCCAGAGGCATTGTGTCACGGTCAATGGGTTAGAACTGAGGGAGTGCCACATATTAAGAGGGTTGGGAGTGAGGTATTTGCAGCAGTGTGTGGGTGCCTCGTTCTCAGAGGATATTACTGAGAAAGTGCCTTATTGCCAGTGGAACATGAAGTCTTAGAATCGCAGATGTACAGGATGAAAACTGTCACTTTTGTCCAACTCGTCCATACTGACCAGATAACCAAAATTAATCTATTCCGTTTGGCCATATCCCTCAACCAGTCCTATTCGTAGAGCCATCCACTTGCCTCTGAAATGTTGTTATTGTGCCTTCCTTCACCAATTCCACTGGCAGCTTATTGCATACATGTGCCACCCTCGAATTGAAAATGTTGCCCCTTCGGTCCCTTTCAAAACTTCCCCTCTCAAAATAAACACATGACCGTTAGGATTGGACTCCCCTACCTTGGATAGACCCTGACTGTTCATCCTATCCATGCTCTCATGATTTTATAAACTTCTATAAGGTCCTCCTCGCCCTCTGACACTCCAGGAAGAATGGCCCTAGCCTATTCAGCCTCTCCTTATAGCTCAAACCCTCCAACCCGCTGGTCACAGGCCTTCAATCTGAAAAATAACCCTCGACCACCACCCTCTCTCCTACCTTCTAATCAATTTTTGTATCCAGACGTCTCGTTCTCCCTGTATTCCATGTGATCTAAACTTGTTAACCAGTCTACCATGCGAACTTTGTCAAACCACTTGATCAAGAGTGGCACCATAGAATCAAGGCTCTCAAACCTACTTTGCCTGCAGTCCTTTGAAGACTTCCCTTCTCTTTCCCGGTAGGCCTGCAAAATCATTCCTTTTGTGAAGACATTCCATCCATGGAGGCAACTGCTCTGTTGCCTGAAGGATTTGATAAAAGACTGTACGCACAAAGCACTTCCACTTGTCACTTCTGAGGCCAAGAAGGTTGCGTTTATGACTCAGTTACTTGGCAATTGTGGGCTTCTGTGTCATTCTGGTTCTTACAGAGTATGATCTCGTCTGACATTATCAAGGAATTGCTGCGTTCCTGGATATATGATGCAATCAGATTCAGAAATGGAAATGAAAATGCCTGTGGCATTATTCAAAGAAAGAACGCCTTCCTCTTTGTCCAGTCCAATATTTCAATAATGGTGAACGGATATTTTTCAGGCTGGGAAGGAGGTTTGTAGTGGCATTCTCCAGGGGCTGCTACTGGGACTTTTGTCGTTCCTGATAGATAATTAATTATCTTGATCGTGGTGTGCAGGGGACAATTTACGAGTTAAACTTGAGAATTGAAAATTGTGAGAATAGTGTGGAACTCCAAAAGTGCATTGAAAAGTTGATGGATTGGGCAGATAGGTGGAAGATGAGGTACAATGCAGAGAAGTGTAAGGTGATGCACTTTGTCTTTCAAGTGTTTTTCCTTCCAATGTAAAATAGTAGTATGGACGTGCACAGTTGAAATGATGGTCGCAGTACAGCTGGAGAGAGCAATAAATAAAGCATACAGCCTTTATTAATAGGGGTATAGAGTATAGGAGTAAGAAGTTGATGATATTGAACTTCTGCAAGGGAAGTTAAATCTCAGCTGGAGTATTGTGCACAGTTATGGCCTGCATATTATAGGAAAAAGGCAAATGCATTGATGTGCTGATTATTGCGAGAATGGTTCCAGGTAGGAAAAGCTTCAGCGACAAGAATAGATTGAAGAGTTTGGGACGGTTCTCTCTCAACAGCAGGCTGAGAGGAGATGGAATTCAGGTTTCCTGAAATCGAGACTGGGCTCAACAGAGTAGATCGGGAGAAGATGTCCCTGCTTGTAGAAGAGCTTTATCACAAAGTGTGTAGTTAGGTTATGGAGTCAACTGCTGTAAATGTGATGAATGAGGTTCAATGGAGACGTACAGAGGGCATTGGATGAAAATGGTGTGCAGGTGATAGGCGGAAAAAGGATTTGCATGAGATGATAGAGACAAGTCGGTATGATGGGCCAAATGGCCTCCTTCACCTTCTGTAATTTTGCGGTTTGGTGTGCCCAAAAATTACCTGAAATTTATTACTAACACCAACAAAAAACAGCACTGTTACTACTTAACCATCTTTCAAACGATTACTTTGACTTCAAAATGGTTTTGTGGACTCTCCGAAGACAGATAACATCGGATTTAAAATGACACAGACGCAGAGGGTCAATACTGAAGCAGTACCTCATTGCAACAGGGTTAGAATTGAGAATACGCCTCTTGATTGGATAGCCAGTACTGAGATTTTGCAGGTCTATCACAGTGCAAATATTGAATGAATGCCTCATTGTCAGAGCGTCAGAACTGTGGGAGTGCATTATTGTCAGAGGGTCAGGACTGAGGCAGTGCCTCATTAGGCAGATGTCAGAATTGAAGCAGTGTCACATGATGAGACGGTCTGTCCTGAGGTATGACAGCACTGTCAGTGGTTTAGAGCTGTGGGAATGCTTCCTTATCATATGGTCAGCACTGAGCAGGTTCCTAAATATCATATGTTCAGTCCCGATAGAATGCCTCATCATCGGAAGTCATGACTGAGTCAGTGCCTGTTTGTCAAAGATACACTACACAGGGTGTGCA
>NW_025970104.1:0-12940 GCF_021869965.1 Rhincodon typus | reverse complement strand
GTCTCCGCTTGGTTTCCCCGATGTAGAGGAAGCCACACCGGGTACAGCGGATGCAGTATACCACATTGGCAGATGTGCAGGTGAACATCTGCTTGATGTGGAAAGTCTTCTTGGGGCCTGGGATGGAAAGTTAGGTGAGGTGCAAAGCCAGCAGTAGGAGATGTGCTTTATAGCAGTGTGATGTTTCTATATTCACAGTTCTATTAACAAGCTTTTAAAAAAGCGTTATTTCCTAAAATGTTATTCAGTGCTTTTAAAACAAATGTGTGCTATGAAATGATCTTCTATACAGTTATATTCCTGGAAGTAATATTATTTAACCTTTAAATGCTTTGGAAGAGTGTGTGCAAATTATGTGGAATTTGGCCAATTTTAACTTCATAGAATTATTAAGGTAGCTAGAAGGCCAAACTTTTTTTAAAAATTACTATGCCAGCAATTTTTACTAAATATTGTGATTATCTGAAGCCTCTCCAAGTTTGACATTAAAGAATGTGAAAATAAAATACTTGCAATTAAATCACAGCTTTTATTCTCCCAGGACATGCCAATGAAATATTTTGAAGCCTAATCACTGCTGTACTGTATGAAATGCAGCATTCAATTTGCATAGCGTGGTCACACAAACAATAATGCGATGACTAAAGCATTTGTTTTTTTCAAAGAATGTTGACAAAGGGATTGGCTAGGACATCAAAGAATATCACCTGCCTTTTCAAAATAGTGTCATGGGGTCACTTAAGCTGACCTGAAATTGCAGATGGATCTTTGGTTTAATTCATCATTCAGAAAACAATGCCTCCAACAATATAGTCTTCCTTCAGAACTGTACTGGAGTACCATTCTACATGTTTTTAAAATTAAAGTCTTTGAACCATAACCTTCTGACTCTGATGCAAGTGTACTACTCTTGAGCCAAGGGTGGCATTATGCCACTCAAATCAATATTTCCAAAATTTTTAATAATCAGAAGAGATATAGTTGTCCTAGTATAGGATGAATGCAGCAATGAAGAAATATAAAACAAATCAATACATATTAATATAGTGCCAACTTAGCAATGCATCCCAAGGCACTACCTGGGAGTGTTATCAATCAAAATTTGCCCCAAGGCAATAAAGAAACATGCACAACTAAACACTGGGTCAAATAAATAGGTTTTGAGGAGGAGAGGTGGAGAGATAGATGATTTAATGGATAGAATTCCAAAGTTTAACAATTAGGCAGCTGAAGAGATGGCCACTAGTATTCAGAAAAAAATTAACACAGCGGAAGCAAGAAGCCCGAATTGTACCTAAAACTGAAGTTGCTGGAAGCTCAGCAGGTCTGGCAGCATCTGTGAAGAAAATAATCAGAGTTAATGTTTCGGGTCCAGTGACCCGACCTCAGAAAGTCACCAGGCCCAAAACGGTAACTCTGTTTTCTCCTTCACAGATGCTGCCAGACCTACTGAGCTTTTCCAGCAACTTTGTTTGTGTTCCTGATTTACAGCATCCACAGTTCTTTCGGTTTTTAGCCGGAATTGTAGGATGGATTGTTTTGAGGGACTACAAATACGTGGGTAGGTGAGGTTATGTATGGAATTTGCAACAAGGAGGTGAAATTTAAAATCAAAGTATTATCAGATCAAGTGTCAGGGGACACCAACAAGCACTGGGGTGATGAGTGAACAGAACTCGGTAAGAGGGATGTGGCAGCAGAGTTTTGGATGAGGAATTTTATGGAGATGGTACAAAGAGCCTTTTTCAAACATGCAAAGCTCGCTAAGTTGCCCCTGATGGAATAGAAACTGTTTACAACAGAATTTCACGGATCTAAAGAAATTTACATTTCCACTGCAGGATGCAGTGCAGGGCTGAACTGCGGTCTTTTTTTTTTAATTTTCATGAGTTCGAGACATCAGTGGCAAGGCTGAAATTTGTCGCCCAACCTTAACTGCCTTTGACAGCTGAATGGCTTGCCATGTCATTTCAGAAGGCACTTAAGAGCCAATGACATTGTTGTGTGTCTGGAGTCAGAGTAGATTTCCATCCTGAGAACGTACTTTATGACTATCAGTGATAGCCTCATGGTGACCAATTTTGACACTAGCTTCCAATGACAGTTTTGTATTTGTCATTCAACAGAATTTAAATTTCACCAAAAATCATGACTGGGTTTGAACTTCATTAAACACACAGCATTGTGTGCTGTGACTAGATTACTAGCCCAATTATATTACCATGAAATTATCACTTTTCCAATACTGCGCATCATAGTGGTGATAAAATATGGCCTATCAATTTATAAGCTTTATCATCTAATCTTAATATGTAGGTGATTCATGGGCTGAACTAATTTCAAAAAAGGAAAAACCCACCAATTTAAAATTAGCTGCAGTACTCATCTGAATGCAGGTTGAGCCAAGCTCCATGAACAAGAACCAATCTGAACTAAAACAAAAATTTTTTTTATCAAAGAGAGTGAATTCAATTAGGTGTGAAAAAATGTAGATCTTTTATTTGCACCTATGTGATAAGTTTTATGCAAGTTGAATCATCTCACAGAACGCACTGCTTGCCATGATTATCAAATCTATGGCATACCGTCACATTTTTGGACAACTAGGTTAAATCACCATGCAACTCCTCTGGGCAACACTTCACATTCATTGGCAACTTTCGTATTGGGAAGACAGATCCACACAGTTCTTCCCTCTCATACTGTCATGGTCCAACTACATGTGTATGATGCATTATTGGGAAGAGAGAAAATGGTACACGAGCATGATTAATGAGCATATAGATGGTTGTCTTAACTTCCAACAGGGGAAAGCATACAAGATTTTTGTACAAACATGAGCTTGTGGAAAAATACTATGTCTTAGTTCTAGGTCTTATGACGTTCTAATGAACAACTGTCAAAGCCTGTGAAGATATAAGGGACATATCTGAACTGCATATCAATCACCCATCACACAGTATGGTGACTCAGATACTGAAGAAATCATGCCAAAGATAGCAACTGCACATCAGTGACAAATAATACATGTCCAACCTCAATGATAGATAGGAAGATTTATTCTGTGGTGTGCTAATTCGTAATTATTGTATAAGGAGCAGATGTCAGTGGGTAGTACATCCAACAAGGTATTATCTGAATGTATAGAGACAATTACATGTACATATCTTGGACACATTATTTGAAAAGGATTCCAATTGTTTAAAAGGAAAATGGGAAGCTGTATTGAATCACAGATTCTAGTCTAGACAGGACTTTCTATCTGATACAGATACACAACTTCATGAAATCAGGCATTTTGATATAAAGGTTCCTTTCTCACTTCTTTTCACTCTACAAAATAGAATCATTGCAATTAGTTGGATATGTGTATGTAATATAGTGTAACACCGGTAAAAATAGAGCCCAGACTATAAATTGTTTTATAAATTGTTCATATTGCAAATGAACTTACAGATGTCTGACACAACAGAAACAGACTGTCTACAACTGAAGAAGGGTCCCGACCTGAAACGTCAACTTTACTGTTCCTCTGATGCTGCCTGGCCTGCTGTGTTCCTCCAGCTCCACACTGTGTTATCTCTGACTCCAGCATCGGCAGTTCTTACTATCTCTAGATGTTATATGGATATGGTAAACCAGAAAGAGCATTCACATCAACAGCTTTTAAAAAGAATTTAATGCTGCTGAGTCCTAAGAACTTTCCTCAGACACAAGTCAAAACTTAAATAACTTGCAATACATTTAAACAAAGGGCCAACATTAATGAAAATCTTCATTTTTGAAACAGTTGTCTGTGGAGATGTAGAAGTTCCTGCATTCTTTGATAATTTGAGCAAATTATAAATTAACCAATGAACAAAATATTTAAAATACAGTAGTTAGTAGGAGCTGTGCATGAAAGTTTTGTGAATAAGATTCATTGATATTTCAGATTTTACATTATAAGAGAAACAAGACTTAGATTTTAAATTAAATCACCTAGGCTCCTGCATAATGGGGCAGCACGGTGGCACAGTGGTTAGCACTGCTGCCTCACAGCACCAGGGACCCAGGTTCGATTCCTGCCTCGGGCGACTGTCTGTGCAAACTCTGCACATTCTCCCCATGTCTACGTGGGCTTGCTCCAGTTTCCTCCCACAGTCCAAAGATGTGCAGGCTAGGTGGATTGGCCATGCTGAATTGCCCATAGTGTTCAGGGAGGTGTAGATTAGGTGGGTTATAGGGGGATGGATCTGGGTGGGATGCTGAAAGGTTTGGTGTGGACTTGTTGGGCCAAAGGGCCTGTTTCCACATTGTAGGGATTCTATGATTAATAATGTAATTATTAAAGAACTGTCAAATGTAGCAAACCAGTAGGAGTTTGTTGTTATAGTAGCCCAGCCAGAATATTTTGCTTTAAAGCAAGAATAAACAGTAGCTCTCACAGGACAGGACATCTGGCTCCAGTGTTTTGATCCCAGTGCAAGGCTCACAGATGGCCTTATCATGATTGGCATATGATTCAGCAAGCTTTCTCCGGAATAGGCAGTGTGAATCTCTTACCAGCTCTCCATCTGGCAGGCGAGAACCTCGATAGCCCTACAAAATTTCACTCATGACTCTACATTCTGCCTGCAGTGTGTTACAGTTTAATCTTGATGAGGGAAGTAAAGAATTGGTGCTGCAGTTGAAGGGCGGTACTGCCTCAGCAGATCTCAAGCAAGTTCTGTTCTTGTCCAACGTAGGAACATCATTCTTCAGGAACTATCAGAATGCCAATATGTTACTTACTGAGGAAATAGTTTACAGCACTGATCACAAACACTACAGTATGGACCTGAGAAATTGTCCCAAGCAGATGTTTCATTTTGCACAAGTTAAATTCAGCAGGGACTATTGTTTCTGACAATCCTGTTCAGAGCTTTGGTATACAATATTTCTTCTCCTACAGTTTTCACTCAATATTTTCAAAGTTTCCCAAAGGTTTTGTGACAGTAGTTATTATGTCACTAATCTTGCCACTGGTGTTTCCTCCATCTAAGAGGCACTTCATCAAGCAGCAGTATTCCTATGAAATACCTGTAATCAATAATGTGGTCAATACTAACACACATAGATCTTTTCAGGCTGCATCTGTTGCACTTTATGGTGCTTGTTAGAAGATTAAACAGGGTGTTGCTGCTTTTTTTCGGAGCTCAAGAGCTTCATGGATTTCAGTGTCAGAACACCAAATAAGGCTGTTGCAGATATAAGCCTGGAAAGATTAACCAACTTGCACTGAAATGTGCCAGTTCATTATAAACTGTTCACAACAGGAGCATCTTTTTTTTTCCTTTTTTGAAATGATTTGTATCTCCACCATTGTAATTAGTTTCTTTGAACTCACTCTTCACATCCAAACATCACAGTCTGAACAGGATGTTAATCATGAGCAAATTTAATCACTGAAACAATAGGTCTTGCTGAATTTGACATGTGCAAAATGAAACACCTGCTTGGGAGTATTTCTTAGGTCTATGGTTATCACAGTTCAGCCAGCAATATTTTTATATTGAATCAGGGGAATGCTGTGGGTTTTGTTAAGTACTCAGTGTACAGATCAAAGTCAAAACAATTTGCTGTGCTTCCATTTCACAATAATGCCTCTGTCATCTCACAACTGTTCACCAACTCAGATAATAAATGCGAGATAAGGCTAACACAATACATAGGTACAGTCTGCTGCAGTGTACACTTATTAATAGCTGAAGTCACCCAATGCTATCATTATATACACTACATCACAAATGTAGCAGAATATTTTACAAATTTTGTTTGCTAAGACTACTGTTTCTATTCATTAACCAGCAAATTTGTACTTTTAAGACACCGTCACTCAAGATTGTAGTTTTATAGATATTAACTAGTGTGCTCCAACTAACAGTTTAATAACACTTCTTTGATTAATTGACAGCCTCTAGAATGAAAAGCAAAAAAGGGAGAAGCACTGGGAACCTTCTTTACATTTGGGAATAAATATATGGTGAATAAATTAAGTCTAATAATTTCACTGAGAGTTTACATTTACACATTGTTTCCATTTTTTTAATCAATTATATACATAATCAATTAGTGCTCACTAAATTGTCTAAGTTCTGCCTCAATCCAGTATCAACCGAGCAAAATTAACGTAATCTGTTTGTGATGACGAATTGCCTTCAGCATAGCCTAACGTCACCCCTGAAATATTTTTTACGTGAAAGGAATATAAAGGGAAAATCCACAATCAGTTGCATTTTCATTTTTAAGAATGGAATACATGCCAACACTGAGAACAAAGGGAGAAAATCTGAGAGTACCAAAGCCCACTGGCACTATATCTTACTGTGCTAGTGTGATAAATTTGAACACTTTACATATCAAATCAACTAAATCTGATCTGATCCAGAAATGATCAATTATAAGTTGAACAAAATTAATGTTCAAAAACAGTTTTTGAAGCTGAAGCATGAGTTAATTTTCTGACTTGCATAATATGATAGATTGTCACTTAAAAGTAAGGCATTAAAAGGTACTATTGCTTTTGAATTCACAGCAGATTTTAATATAGAACTGAACTTACTACCCCCTACTCTATAGGGAGTGCAGCAGCCCATTTGGTTCTCAGAGGGCTGGGTGCTGGCAACCAATGCAGAGTAGAATAAATGCTGCATTCCCAAGACAATCACGCACAAACATATATAACATTTAAAGATGTTCAAGTTAAAATTCAGACACTAATCTTTTGCCAAAATAAAACAAATTATAAAATAGATCTCCTGTGGTCAGATGCTGGAATTTGATTCGAAGAACCAGAAGCCCAACCTTTTCAAAACAACATTAAAACATATAATAGAAAAATAGGGCTGGATGCTCTTCCCACAGTGCATTTTGAGAGTCAGGACAATTTGCACAACGCAAACAGCACTCTGTACTGACATAAAATTTTGCCCATGACTTCTGATGTCTCCTGCAGGGATTGGGTTCACAACGTAGTTTGAAAACTATGAACTAGGGTGGGAAGAATGTAGGTGTGGAGACTGACAGATGAGAACACTATGGCTCCTAACATTATTTAGAAGTCTGCTAAACCTCATGTCTTACTTCTGTCACTATCCCACTGACCTCTCTGCTATGATATTCTCCCTCCATGCATCCCTTGTAGCCTACAAAGCCATTCCTTGATATCCACTGTATAATCCTCAGATTTCATGTAATATCAATGAAAAACAATTGACATTCCCGGGGAAAAAAGATAAATCTCTCAACATTGCATAAAAGCATTCATCAGACAGAATATCAGTGATAGAGAGAACAAAAGAGGCTTTCCTGCAATTTTATTAGCTTGTGTCAAACAACTAGAAATTACAAAGATACAATCTTCCATGACAACCTGATCATACTGTCATTCATTCTCAAGTGAAGGAAATATATAATTTACTGAAACTCACAAGATGGGGTCTGTGGGTGGGTAAGTGAGGTAGGTCAATACAAAGGTAGGGGATGTAGTTTGCTGGAGAGAGAGGAGATGAGTCGGTGGGTACGGGGTGTACATGGTCAAGTGGGTAGGGATGGTGGATGATGATGGAGCAGCCAGCTGGTTAAGGGTTGTAGTCGGGTGACAGAGATAGTTGGGTCAAGTCAGGATGTAGCTGAATGACAACTGGGTCAGATCTGGGGGTGGTTGGATGGGTAGTTGAGTGATTGCAGCATGTTCAGATCAGGTCGGTGTTTCATCAAATGGTCAGGAGTAGCTGGGTCCAGTTCGGAGTAGTCAGGTGCTTGAGTGGTATACAGTACTCAGTTGTGGTGTGGCGTATAAGGTTGTAGTCCAGTCTGATTGGGAATGTAGTCAGGTGGTTAGTGAAACAGGGTGATGATTGGATGTATCAGTTGTGATGTTATCCCATGTTAGACTAAGCTTCAAACTATTGAACATTTCCAGGGTAATGATAAAATCAATAACGTCACATGGACATATCCCAAGTTTCCATCTCTAGCTCAGTGTCAAAGTCTTTTCTAGAGAATCCTGGTCAGCGGGAAATCAGCACATCCGATGATCAAGCTTCCAGGCAATTCGCAGGTATGTATGAATGCTAAACCAGCTACAGGGTCTGATGAGAACTCTCATCATATGTTCTGAGAAATTGGATGTGTGGGCCTAAGTCTTTACTTTTCTGCCAATATTCACGTTACTAGACAAAGCTGTGTTGTAGGAAGAGGTGTGTTTCCACAAAAATGATCTAAGTCTAAGTCTCAGATACAACACTGCTTTTCCCTTCAAATTTACCTTTTCTCCCTTAAAAGGCAAAGAGGTGCAGTTGAGTTTACACATTCTCATGTGGCAACCAGAAACAAGCAGCTCTCCCATATGGCATTTCTTTGTACTGAGTGTGGAAAGTGAATAGGCTCCTTAAAACTCAGAACATCATGGCTGACATGTACGCTGTGCTCAATCAGCATCTAAAAATGCTAAGCTGTATTTTTCCCTTCTTACGACCTCAAATATTTTTGCAAATCAAAGTAGGCTCATCACCACATTTGCACTACATTTTTGGAGAGATCCTCGCCACAAAACCCAGTAGAAATTTTCACTGTATATTACCAAATGTGCTTTATTAATAACCTTCGACTCTAGCCCCACCTCGCCACACATCATTACCCACGCAACTTGTTGTGTGCTTTGTTAGCAAAAATTAAATCTGGGATCTGAAGTCACTGTTAAGTTCACTCACTCTCAAACAAGCATAGGCTACAACCGTATTACTTGAAGGATGCATAGCTTCATGATACCTTCATTTTGATCCTCTGAACACTCGCTTCATTTTCATTGGGTCAAAATCACGAAATTCCTTCCGAACAGCATTGTAGGTCTACCTACACCGCATGGCCCAGGCAGTAACACCCATGTCCCAAAAGTGAATTGAAAGAAACTTCATGACATTTTCTTTTTGATTCTTTGAACCTACCTATTTTTTCTCAATTATAATCGGCCACTGGATTGTAAATAAATGTATTTCACACCAGGTCTGACCAATAAGAGTTTATTTAGACCCAGGCACAGCACAAAATTGAGGCCTGCCTTCCTCAGGTGACTACACTCGAGCACACCTGTCTTTAAGTCAACTTTCTTCTGAGAAGGAATGCAGCGACCAACATGATTGGAACAAGGAAAATTAAAGGATGAATAGACGGAAACTGCCCAACTTGGGATAAAATATATGTCATCCCTCCAAAGACAGTCCCATCTGTAATCAGCTAATAGTTTTCAACCACAATTAGGATTTTCAAGAAAACTTTGATCAATACTTTCTCCTGTCTTCATTTCTTCTAAGTAAATATCGACTGTCTTTAAAATAGATTATTGTGCAGTTTCATGGGGACACAAATAGACGATATTTAATTAAGTCTCTTAATTGACCTCTTCCATTACCGTCATATTCCATCACATACTTCTCTCGCCCTTTACCTTGCTGTCTGCTTTATTCTACTTCCCCTCAGTCACTAACAATCACAATGAGCCTATGACCATCAAAATTCACCAAGTCATTAGAAAAATGATGGGCTAAAACTTACTTTTTTTTGCTAAATGTGAGTTGCACTACATTTTTGGAGAGATTCTTGCCACAAAACCCAGCAGAAATTTTCACTGTATATTACTAAATGTGCTTTATTAATAACCTTCAACTCTAGCCCCACCTCGCCACACACCATTACCCACACAACTTGTTACTCAGTGGATATCTACCAAAAGACGAACTCCATTGTGCCCATATCTTTAAAACCACACTCGCTGTCACCCATCCCATTTTCCAATACCACCGTATGCCCTGTATTCTGCCCAGTCACTTACTCCCAGCTGCATCAAAAGTAACAGCACTTTCATCACCCTCGTTCCAGGAGGAAAGAAGAACAGGACCAGTAAGAGCTAAGATAGGCGAGCCAACACTCGGCTCAGCTCCTCACCCCTGATTAAAAGAGGATTCTGACTCTGACTGCCCTGAATGGCCAATTGATCATGTACTGCAGGCTGTCCTTGGCTTACTTTGCTCAAACCCCCTGAGCAAAGGGTACCTCCCTTAACTTGACTATTGACAGCCATGATAAGCTTCCTGGTTTTGTGTCAGCGCTAAACAACAAGATAAGATGCAAGTAATGTGAGCCTGGTAGCTCTGGTTGAGGGGACAAAGTCCAAAAAGGCAATGGGGCCCAATGCAAGGCAAGGATGCTGCAAGCATCCATGTACGCTCAAAGTGAGTGAGCACGATGACAGCGAGTAACAAGCCTGGAGATATAGCTTGGTCCAGTCAATGTGCACTCAAGGACAAGCATCCAGCTCAATGTCCTTGTTGCAGCATTACACCGACAGTTGCCTGTTCAGCACCACAGTACAGAAGTGTCTTGTAAGTGGATTGGAGATGTTCCGTGAAGATTCTTAAAGGCTGGTACATACTGTCAGATACTAATGTCTGTGGATGTGGGATGTATTTGGTCAGTGGTTAAGGAGTGTGCCTTGAGATGTTAGGGTCCAGTATCTGACATGGATAAATATTTGGAGCAAGTGGCAATCCAAAGTTGCCAGTTATCTGCTCTGATTTCCATGTCAAATTGCTGCAACATCTAGCTTGCTTGGTACATTTGATAAAATGGGGAACTGAATATTAATGAGATGAGTTGGGCCTTTAATAGATAATTTAACATGCTACAATCCTTTATTAGAAACTCTCCACGCCAGTTATCAAAAGCAGAAATGATGGAGTCAGATGCTCCTGATGTTGAGATATGCCTCACTGGACTTGACCCATTCCACCATAAATCTCAGCATTTCCCACATTGCACAGGCCCATATAAGATTTCTCCTGATAATTTCACTGATAATAGAAGGTTCAAAGCATTGATCTTTATTAGACAGTTTGTTAAATGGATCAATATGTTTTCAAATTCTGACTGATCTTGAGATAATAAGTGGTGAAAGCTTGTCACCATGAGAGTTGACATTTCACTAAGAAGCAGCACAGAATCAGCATCATTATGAGAACAATTTAAAAGTTAGAGGATTTTCCACAGGTATAAGAACCATAAATGCTTTAAAACAAGTTGAAACTGAGACAAACATAAACCACATACAAAGGAACTTCAAATTGGGAGGCAGTGACTAGTGGGGTGCCACAGGGATCAGTGCTGGGACCCCAGCTTATCCCAATATATATTAATGATTTCGATGAGAGAACAAAATGTAACATCTCCAAGTTTCCAGACGATATGAAGTTAGGTGAGAGGGTGAACTTTGACGAGGATGCAGAGATGGGTTAGGATTCGGGTTCAGCATAATTTGGACAGGTTGGATAAGTGGGCAAATCCTTGGCCTATGCAGTATAATTTGGATAAATGTTAGGTTATTCACTTTGGAAGCAAAAACAAGAAGGCAGATTTACTACTTGAACAGCTGTAAATTGGGCGAGGGGAGTGTGCAGTGGGACCTGGGTGTCCTTGTGCACCAGTCGCTGAAGGTAAGCATGCAGGTGCAGCAGGCGGTAAAGAAGGCAAATGGTATGTTGGCCTTCATTCTGAGAGGTTTCAAGTACAAGAGCAGGGATGTGTTATTGCAGTTATACAGGGCCTTGGTGAGGCCATACCTGGAATATTGTGTGCAGTTTTGGTCTCCTTTTCTGAGGGGTCACAGTCTGAGGATTCAGGATAGACCATTCAGGACAGAGATGAAGAGACATTTCTTCACCCAAAGATAGTGAGCCTGTGGAATTGGTTACCACAGGAAGTAATTGATGCCAAAATATTGATTGTATTTAAGAGGAGGCTAGATATAGCACTTGGGGTGAATGAGATCAAAAGTTATGGGGAGAAAGCAGGATTAGGCTATTGAGTTGGGTAATCAGCCATGATCATGATGAATGGCAGAGCAGGCTCATAGGGCTGAACGGCCTCCTCTTGCTCCTATCTTCTATGTTTTTATGAGCGGAAAAAATGATAAGACATAAAGCATTGTGCTTCTTGTGAATATTTTCTATTGAGGAGCTAACCACGCAAATAACAAAATCAAAACACAAATATAGGTCCATAATTGCAGATCTTGAGACAGAAATGTATTATCTTCAAGTGGAACTATACCGCTAATGCTAACCCTTCCATTATTACTTATGAATGAGAGTAAAAATGATCCAGGCCTCATATCTCTCACCAGTTCCATTTTCCTGCTGCCCCATTTGCAAGAAAATTATGTTGTTCCATAATCTCATCTGCATGACTCAAATATTTCCCGAGGTTTGTTTTTGGTTATGTTAGCTATTGTCAAGTAATTTATTTTAGAGAGACTTGCAGTGGGCACACCTTGACAGTTTGACTCAATTTTACAATCTTTAAATTCAATTATGGATGCTTAGGTTTTAGTGTAATTATAATTTCTTTCATGTGCCATTTGAAATGCATTGGCAAAATATTTGCCTACAAAATACAGCTTTGTTCCAAACAACGTGATGTAGTTATATGATCTCTTTTGTGTTGTCATCTTGAAGCAGCTGCCCAAGAGTCTAACTACTTTGAAAGCTGCACCCAGCTATACAGGCTATTATCAGCAGATGTTCCTTTGCTTTAATTCAGTCCTGGCTGAGTTATTTGTTCCTTAGCAAGCAGAGGATCCTCCACAGACACTTTGTTTTAATGTTTAAATTCCTTTATGGAAACATTTTGAGTTAATTTTTAGTTCCATGTTGCATGGTAAACTGGCCATCAGAACAAACGTCTGGGACACTGATATCAGGGGACCATGATGAAACTTGGGGGCAGTAATATCGGAGCAGTAGGCTTATGAGGCATGAATGGCTATGGTGGCAACAGTGGGAGACTAACCCTGGAAGCAACTCAAGAATGAAACAACAAAACTGTAAACACAATGATCAGTTTAAAAAAACAATGGTAGATTAAA
>NW_025970103.1:11527-12940 GCF_021869965.1 Rhincodon typus | reverse complement strand
GAACCTGCAACAACCATTCCTGTCCCTGCTCTATCCATGTCTCCGAAATGGCCACAACATCGAAGTCCCAGGTACCAACCCATGCTGCAAGTTCACCCACCTTATTCCGGATGCTCCTGGCATTGAAGTAGACACACTTCAAACCACCTTCCTGCCTGCCGGTACACTCCTGCGACCTTGAAACCTTATTTATGACATCAATCCTCTCAACCTCCTGTACACTGGAGCTCCAATTCAGGTTCCCACCCCGCTGTTGAATTAGTTTAAACCCTCCCGAAGAGCATAAGCAAATTTCCCACCCAGGATATTGGTACCCCTCTGGTTCAGGTGTAGACCATCCCGTTTGTAGAGGTCCCACCTGCCCCAGAATGAGCCCCAATTCTCCAGGTATCTGAATCCCTCCCTCCTGCACCATTCCTGTAGCCACGTGTTCAACTGCTCTCTCTCCCGATTCCTCGCCTCGCTAGCACGTGGCACGGGTAACAAACCAGCGACAACAACTCTGTTTGTTCTCGCTCGAAGCTTCCACCCAAGCTCCTTGAATTTCTGCCTTCCGTCCCCATCCCTTTTCCTACCTATGTCGTTGGTGCCTATGTGGACCACGACTTGCGGCTGCTCCCCCTCCCCCTTAAGGATGCCGAAAACACGATCCGAGGCATCACGGACCCTGGCACCTGGGAGGCAACACACCAACAGCGAGTCTCTCTCGTTCCCACAGAATCTCCTATCTGTCCCCCTAACTATGGAGTCCCCAATGACTAATGCTCTCCTCCTCTCCCCGCTTCCCTTTGAGCAACATGGACATTCTCTGTGCCAGAGACCTGTACCCCATGGCTTACCCCTGGTAAGTCCCCCCCCCCAACAGTATCCAAAACGGTATACTTGTTTTTGAGGGGAACGGCCACAGGGGATCCCTGCACTGTCTGCCTGTTCCCTTTCCATCCCCTGATTGTAACCCATCTACTTTTTTCCTGTACCTGAGGTGTGACTACCTCCCCATAACACCTCTCAATTACCCCCTCCGCCTCCCGAATGATCCGAAGTTCATCCAGCTCCAGTTCCCTAACACGGTTTCCGAGGAACTGGAGTTGGGTGCACTTCCCGCAGATGAAGTCAGTGGGGACATTAGTGGTGACCCTTACCTCCCACATTCTACAGGAGGAGCATACAACTGCCCTAACATCCATTCCCACTGTTTTGAATTCCCAAACAGACAAATTAAAAAAAAACTAGTAGCCTTACCAAATCAGCGCTCAGAACCTTTTTTTTTTGGTTAGAGGAGGAGGATGGGATGAAGACACTACCTAGGTAGCGTTTCGGGTAAAGCAACCGCCCAAGTATATTAACTCACTTACTCCAAACATGGAGTCACGCGAGGTAAGACTTTTATAACCGAAAAGCTCACCTTCCCAG
>NW_025970103.1:0-11517 GCF_021869965.1 Rhincodon typus | reverse complement strand
GTAAGACTTTTATAACCGAAAAGCTCACCTTCCCAGGCTGCCCTCGCTCTTCCTCCCGGACTCCCGCCGCTGAAACAACTGAAAAGAAGCATTTTAATCCAACCAGCATCAAAAGTTGAGTCATTTGGTGAAGTTGCGATTTTAGCCTTCTGAATTGCTTAACTCGCTGAAATAAACATGTTAGTCAAAACAACATTAAAAGTGGAGTCATTTGGTGAAGTTGAGATTTTCATCTTCTGACATGCTTGTCTCAATGAAATAAACATGTCATTTAAACCAACATCAAAACTAACTCATTTGGTAAAGTTCAGATATTAGTCGTCTGAATGGCTTATCTGAGTGAAATAACCATGTTAGTCAAAACAGCATCAAAAATTAAGTCATTTGTTGACGTTGAGATTTTTGACTCCTGAAGAGCTAAAATCGCTGAAATAAGCATGTTAGTCAAACCAACATCAAAACTTGAGTAATTTGGTGAAGTTCAGAATGTGGTCTACTGAAGAGCTGAACTCGCTGAAATAAGCATTTTATTCCAACCAGCATCAAAAATTGAGTCATTTGGTGAAGTTGACATTTTAAAATTCTGATGTGCTTCAATCGCTGAAATAAGCATGCTAGTGAAAGCATCATTAAAAATTAAGTCATTTGGTGAAGTTGAGATTTTTGACTTCTGAAGTGCTCATCTCACACAAATAAGCATGTTATTCTTACCAACATCAAAACTTTAGTCATTTATTGAAGTTCAGATTTTGGTCTCCTGAAGTGCTTATCTGAGTGAAATAAGCATGTTAGTCAAAACAGCATCAAAAATTAAGTCATTTGGTGAAGTTGAAATTTTTGACTTCTGAAGTGCTTATATCACTGAAATAAGCATTTTAGTCATACCAGCATCAAAAGTTGCGTGTTTTGCTGAAGTTACGATTTTAGTCTTCTGATATGCTTATCTAACTGAAATAAGCACGTTAATCAAAACAACATCAAAAATTGAGTCATTTGGTGAAGTTGAGATTTATGTCTACTGAAGTGCTTATATCACTCAAATATGCATTTTAGTCAAAACAAAATCAAAAGTTGATTCATTTGGTGAAGTTGAGATTTTGATCTTCTGACGTGCTTATCTCAAAGAAATCAACATGTCATTCCAAACAACATCGAAAACCAACTCATTTGGTGAAGCTAATATATTGGTCTTCCGATGTGATTATCTCAGTGAAATAAGCGTGATAGTCAAAACAGCATCAATAATTAAGTCATTCAGTGAAGTTCAGATTTTTGAATTCAGAAGTGCTTATCTCACTCAAATAAGGATGTTAGTCAAACAAACATCCAACTTGAGTCATTTTGTGAAATTCAGATTTTGGACTTCTGAAGTGCTTATCTCGCTGAAAGAAGCATTTTAATCCGACCAGCATCAAAAATTGAGTCATTTGGTCAAGTTCAGATTTTTGTCTTCTGAAGTGCTTATCTCGCTGAAAGAAGCATTTTAATCCAACCAGCATTAAAAATTAAATCATTCTGTGAAGTTGAGATTTTTGCCTTCTGAACTGCTTAACTCGCTGAAACAAGCATTTGATTCAAAACAACATTAAAAGTTGATTGATTTGGTGAAGTTCAGATTTTAGTCCTCTCAAGTGCTTAACTCACTCAAGTAAGCATGTTCGTCTAAACAACATCAAAACTTGAGTCATTTGGTGAAGTTCTTATTTTGGCCTTCTGAAGTGCTTATCTCACTCCAATATGCATATTACAAAAAAAAAAAATCATAAGTTGACTCATTTGGTGAAGTCGAGATTCTTCACTTCTGAAGTGCGTAGTTCACTGGAGGAAGCCTGTTGGTCAATCCAACATCAAAATTTGAGTCATTTAGTGAAGTTCAGATTTTGGTGGTCTGAAGTGCTTATCTCACTGAAATAAGCATGTTGTCAAAACAGCACAAAAAATTGAGTGTCTTGTTCAAGTTGAGATTTTGGTCTTCTGCTATGCTTATATAGCTGAAATAAGCACGTTCGTCAAAATAACATCAAAAGTTGTGTCATTTGGTGACGTTGAGATTTTGATCTTCTGAAGTGCTTAACTCGCTGAAATGAGCATGTTCGTCAAAACTTACATCAAAAATTGAGTCATTTGGTGAAGTTCAGATTTTTGTCTTAAGAAGTGCTGATCTCACTGAAATAAGCATTTTAATCCAACCAGCATTAAAAATTCTATCATTTGGTGAAGTTGAGATTTTTGCCTTGTGAACTGCTTAACTCGCTGAAATAAGCATGTTATTCAAAACAACATCAACAGTTGAATCATTTTTTGAAGTTCACATGATTGACTTCTGAATTCCTTATCTTACCCAAATAAGCACGTTAGTCAAAACAACATTAAAAATTGAGTCATTCGGATAAGTTCACATTTTAGTCTTCTGAAGTGCTCAACTCACTGAAATAAGGATTTTAGTCTAACCAGCACTAAAAATCAAGTCATTAGGTGAAGTTGAGATTTTTGACTTCTGTCGTGCTCATCTCACTGAAATAAGCATTTTTTTTTGTCAAACCAGCATCAAAAGTTATGTCCTTTGGTGCAGGTGAGATTTTTGTCTTCCGATATGCTTATCTCGCTGAAATAAGCAATTTAGTCAAACCAGCATCAAAAGTTCGGTCATCTGGTGAAGTTGAGGTTTTAGTCTTCTGATAGTCTTTTCTCGCCGAAATAAGCACATTAGTCAAAACAACATCAAAAGTTGAGTCATTTCGTGAAGTGGAGATTTTTAACTTCTGAAATGCTTATCTCACTCAAATAAGCATGTTAGTCAAACCAACATCAAAACTAGAGTCATTTGGGGGAGTTCAGGTTTTGGTGTTCTGAAGGGCTGAACTCGCTGAAATAGGCATTTTAAACGAACCTTTATCAAAAGTTGTCTCATTTGGTGAAGTTGAGATTTTAGCCTTCTGAAGTGCTTAACTCGCTGAAATAAGCATGTTAGTCAAACCAACACTAAACTAACATTTTTGGTGAAGTGTGATGTTGGTCTTCTGAAGTCCTTGTCTGAGTTAACTAAGCATGTTAGTCAAAACAGCATCAAAAATTAAGTCAGATGGTGAAGTTGAGATTTTTGACTTCTGATGTTCTTATCTCACTGAAATAAGCGTTTTAGTCAAATCAGAATCAAAAGTTATGTCGTTTGGTGAAGATGAGATTTTAGTCTTCTTATATGCTTATCTCACTGAAATAAGCACGTTAGTCAAAACAACATCAAAAGTTGAGTCATTTGGTGAAGTTGAGATTTTTGACTTCTGAAATGCTTATCTCACTGAAATAAGCATTTCGTCAAATCAACATCAAAAGTTAGGCCCTTTGGTGAAGTTGAGATTGTAGTCTTCTCATATATTTATCTCGCTGAAATAAGCATTTCAGTCAAAACAGCATCAAAAGTTGAGTATCTTTTTGAAATTGAGATTTTGGTCTTCTGATATTCCATATCTCGCTGAAATAAGCACGTTACTCAAAACAAAATCAAAAGTTGTGTCATTTGGTGAAGTTGTGATTTTGATCTTCTGAAGTTCTTAACTCGCTGAAGTAAGCATGTTAGTCAAACCAACATCAAAAAATGAGTCTTTTGGTGAAGTTCAGATTTCTGTTAAATGAAGTACTTATCCCGCTGAAATAAGCATTTAAAACCTACCAGCATTCAAAATTTTGCCATTTGGTGAAGGTGAGATTTTTGACTTCCGAAGTGCTTATCTCACTGAAATAAGCATTTTAGTTAATTTAGCATCAAAAGTTTGGTCCTTTGGTGCAGGTGAGATTTTTGTCTTCCGATATGCTTATCTTGCTGAACTAAGCAATTTAGTCAAACCAGCATCAAAAGTTAGGTCAACTGGTGAGGGTGAGATTTTAGTCTTCTGATATGCTTATCTTGCTGAAATAAGCACGTTAGTCAAAACAACATCAAAAGTTGAGTCATTTGGTGAAATTGAGATTTTTGATTTCTGAAGTGCTTTTCTCACTCAAGTAAGCATGTTGGTCTAACCAACATCCAAACTTGACTCATTTGGTGAAGTTCTTATTTTGGCCTTCTGAAGTGCTGAACTCACTCAAATATGCATGATATTCAAAACAACATCAAAACGTGAGTCATTTGGTGAAGTCTAGATTCTTCACCTCCGAAGTGCTTATTTCCCTGGAGGAAGCCTGTCAGTCAATCCAAAGTCAAAACTTGAGTCATTTAGTGATGTTCAGATTCTGGTCATCTGAATTGCTTATCTCGCTGAAATAAGCACGTTAGTCAAAAAAAAAAATCCTAACTTGAGTCATTTTTTGAAATTCAGATTTTGGTCTTCTGAAGTGCTTAACTGAGTGAAATAAGCATGTTAGTTAAAACAGCATAAAAACTGAAGTCATTTTGGTGAAGTTCAGGGATATGTCTACGGAAGTGCTGAACTCGCTGAAATAAGCATTTTAATCCAACCAGCATCAAAAATTAAGTCATTTGACGAAGTTGAAATTTTTGCCTTCAAAAGTGCTTATCTTACTCAAATATGCATGTTCGTCAAACCAACATCAAAACTTGTGTAATTTGGTGAAGTTCAGATTTCGGTCTTCTGACGTGCTTATCCCAAAGAAATCAACATGTCATTCAAACCAACATCAAAAACCAACTCATTTGGTGAAGTTGAGATATTGGTCTTCCGATGTGATTATGTGAGAGAAATAAGCGTGTTAGTCAAAACAGCATTTTTAATTAAGTCATTTGATGAAGTTGAGATTTTTGAATTATGAAGTGCTTATCTCACTCAAATAAGCATGTTTGTCAAACAAACATCGAAACTTTTGTCATTTTGTTGTGTTCAGATTTTGGACTTCAGAAGTGCTTAACTCGCTGAAAGAAGCATTTTAATCCAACCAGCATCAAAAATTAAGTCATTTGGTGAAGTTGAGATTTTAGCCTTCTGAAGAGATTAACTCGCTGAAATAAGCATGTTAGTCAAAACAGCATCAAAAGTTGAGTGTCTTGTTGAAGTTGAGATTTTGATCTTCAGATGTGCTTATCTCAATGAAATAAGCATGCCATTCAAACCAGCATTAAAAACTAACTCATTTGGTGAACTTCAGGTATTGGTCTTCTGATGTGCTTATCAGAGTGAATTGAGCATGTTCGTCAAAACAGCATCAAAAATTAAGTCATTTGTTGATGTTGAGATCAGTGATTTCTGAAGAGCTTAAATCGCTGAATAAGCATGTTAGTCAAACCAATATCAAAACTTGAGTCATTTGGTGAAGTTCAGATTTTGGTTTTCTGAAGTGCTTATCTCACTCAAGTCAGCATGTCAGTCTAACCAACATGAAAACTTGAGTCATTTGGTGAAGTTCTTATTTTGGCCTTCTGAAGTGCTTATTTCACTGGAGGAAACCTGTTAGTCAATCCAACATCAAAATTTGAGTCATTTAGTTAAGTTCAGATTTTGGTCTTCTGAAGTACTTATCTCACTGAAATGAGCATGTTGTCAAAACAGTATCAAAAGTTGAGTGTCTTGTTGAAGTTGAGATTTTGGTCTTCTGCTATCCTGATATCGCTGAAATAATCACGTTAGTCAAAACAACATCAAAAGTTGTGTCATTTGGTGAAGTTGAGATTTTGATCTTCTGAAGTGCTTATCTCAAATAAATAAGCATGTCATTCAAACCAACATCAAAATCTATCACATTTGGTGAAGTTCAGATATTGGTCTTCTGAAGTGGTTATTTGAGTGAAATAAGCATGTTAGTCAAAACAGCATTAAAAATTAAGTCATTTTTGACGTTGAGATTTTTGACTTCTCCACTGCTTATCTCACTCAAATAAGCATGTTCGTCTAACCAACATGTAACTTGAGTCATCAGTTGAAGTTCAGATTTTGGTCTTCTGAAGTGCTTAACTGAGTGAAATAAGCATGTTAGTTAAAACAGCATAAAAACTGAAGTCATTTTGGTGAAGTTCAGGTATATGTCTCCGAAAGTGCTGAACTCGCTGAAATAAGCATCTTAATCCAACCAGCATCAAAAGTTGAGTCATTCGGTGAAGTCATTTGACGAATTTGAATTTTTTGCCTTCAAAAGTGCTTATCTTACTCAAATATGCATGATCGTCAAACCAACATCAAAACTTGTGTAATTTGGTGAAGTTCAGATTTTGGTCTTCTGAAGTGCTTATCTGAGTGAAATAAACATGTTAGTCAAAACAGCATAAAAAAATTGTCATTTGGTGAAAGTGAGATTTTTGACCTCTGATGTGCTTATATCACTGAAATAAGCATTTCAGTCATACCAGCATCACAAGTTGAGTGCTTTGGTGAAGTTACGATTTTGATCTTCTGATATGCTTATCTAACTGAAATAAACACCTTCGTCAAAACAAGATCAAAAATTGAGTCATTTGGTGAAATTCAGATATATGTCGACTGAAGTGCTTAACTCGCTGAAATAAGCATTTTAATCCAACCAGCATCAAAAATTAAGTCATTTGGTGAAGTTGAGATTTTTCCCTTCAGAAGTGGTTAAATCGCTGAAATAAGCATATTAGTCAAACCAACATCAAAAATTCAGTCATTTGGAGAAGTTCAGATTTTGGTCTTCTAAAGTGCTTATCTGATGAAATAAGCAAGTTAGTCAAAACAGCATCAACATTTAAGTCATTCGGTGAAGTTGGGATTTTTGCTAATTCTCAAGTGCTTATCACACTTAAATGAGCATTTTCGTCAAATCAACATCAAAAGGTGGGTCCTCTGGTGAAGTTGAGATGTGAGTCTTCTGATCTGCTTATCTCGCTGAAGTATGCATACAAGTCAAACCAGCATCAAAAGTTGAGTGTCTTGGTGAGATTGAGATTTTGGTATTCTGATATGCTTATCTCGCTGAAGTAAGCACGTTAGTCAAAACAACATCAAAAGTTGACTCATTTGGTGAAGTTGAGATTTTGGTCTTATGAAGTCCTTAACTCACTGAAATACGCATGTTAGTCAAACGAACATAAAAAATTGTGTCATTTGGTGAAGTTAAGATTTTTGGCTTCTGAGGTGCTAAACTCGTTGAAAGAAGCATTTGAATTTAACCAGCATCAAAAGTTATGTCATCTGGTGAAGGTGAGATTTTAGTCTTCTGATATGCTTATCTCGCTGAAATATGCACGTTAGTCAAAACAACATCAAGTTGAGATTTTGGTCTTCTGACGTGCTTATCTCAAATAAATCAACATGTCATTCAAACCAACATCAAAAACCAACTCATTTGGTGAAGTTGAGATATTAGTCTACCGATGTGATTATCTGAGTGAAATAAGAATGTTAGTCAAAACAGCATCAAAAATAAAGTCATTTGTGGACGTTGAGATTTTTGTCTTCTGAAGTGCTTAAATCGCTGAAATAAGCATGTTAGTCAAACCAACATCAAAACTTAAGTCATTTGGTGATGTTCAGATTTTGGTTTTCCGAATTGCTTATCTCACTGAAATTAGCATGTTGTCAAAACAGCACAAAAATTTGAGTGTCTTGTTGAAGTTGAGATTTTGGTGCTCTGCTATGCTTATCTCGCTGAAATGAGCATGTTCGTCAAACTAACATCAAAAATTGAGTCATTTGGTGAAGTTCAGATTTTTGACTTCCGTAGTGCTCATCTCGCTGAAATAGGCATTTTTTTTGTCATAACAGCATTAAAAGTTATTTCCTTTGTTGAAGCTGAGAGTTAAATCTTCTGATATGCTTATCTCACTGAAATAACCATGTCAGTCGAACCATCATCAAAACTAGAGTCATTTGGTGCAGTTCAGGTTTTGGTGTTCTGAAGAGCTTAACTCGCTGAAATAAGCATTTTAAACCAATCAGCATCAATCGTTGTGTCATTTGGTGAAGTTCAGCTTTCAGCCTTCTGAAGTTCTGAACTCGCTGAAATAAGAATGTTAGTCAAAACAGCTTCAAAAGTTGAGTCATTTTGTGAAGTTTAGATTTTGATCTTCTGAAGTGCTGACCTCATGAAATAAGTATGTCATTCAAACCAATATCAAAAGCTAAGATTTTTGGTGAAGTGAGATATTGGTCTTCTGAAGTGCTTTTCTGTGTTGAATAAGCATGTTAGTCAAAACTGCATCAAAAATTAAGTCTGACGGTGAAGTTGAGATTTTTGATTTCTGAAGTGCTTATTGCAATCAAATAATTGTGTTAGTCTCACCAACATCAAAACTTGAGTCATTTGGTGAGGTTCAGATTTTGGTTTTCTGAAGTGCTTATCTGAGTGAAATAAGCATGTTAGTCAAAACAGCATCAACATTGAAGTCATTTGGTGAAGTTGAGATTTTTCACTTCTGAAGTGCTTATCTCACTGAAATCAGCATTTTAGTCAAACCAGCATCATAAGTTAGGTCCTTTGGTGAAGTTGAGATTTCAGTCTTCCGATATGCTTATCTCTCTGAAATAAGCATTTCAGTCAAACCAGCATCAAAAGTTGAGTGTCTTGGTGAAATTGAGATTTTCGTCTTCTGATATGCTTATCTCGCTGAAGTAAGCACGTTAGTCAAAACATCATCAAAAGTTGACTCATTTGGTGAAGTTGAGATTTTGATCTTCTGATGTGCTTAACTCGCTTAAACTCGTCAGTCAAACGAACAGAAAAAATTGTGTCATTTGGTGAAGTTCAGACTTTTGGCTTCTGAGGTGCTTAACTCGCTGAAAAAAGCATTTTAATTTAACCAGCATCAAAACTTAGGTCATCTGGTGA
Organism: Rhincodon typus; assembly: GCF_021869965.1. NCBI lineage: Eukaryota > Metazoa > Chordata > Chondrichthyes > Orectolobiformes > Rhincodontidae > Rhincodon > Rhincodon typus. Next base: position 2,784 of record NW_025970103.1, on the reverse strand, counting down.
GGGTGAGATTTTAGTCTTCTGATATGCTTATATCGCTGAAATAAGCATGTTAGTCAAAATAACTTCATCAGCCCCTGATAAATGAACCCTAAAACAGAGGAACCCAAGGGTATAAACGCTGAAATACAGAGCCTCCTGTATATAATCACTAAGACACATTAAAAACTAAAGGAACTGCGAATGCATCAAATTCAGGAACAAAAACATATTTGCTGCAAGAGCTCAGCAGGGCTGGCAGTATCTCCGACACTTCCGCCATCTGCAATCCGACCCCACCACCAAAGGCATTTTTCCCTCCCCACCCTTATCTGTTTTCCGGAGGGACCACTCTCTCCGTGACTCCCTTGTCCGCTCCACACTCCCCTCCAGCCCCACCACACCCGTCACTTCTCCCTGCAAACGCAGGAATTGCAGCACCTGCCCCTACACCTCCCCTCTCAACCCCAAACCCCAACCCAAGCCCCAAGAAGACTTTCCATATGAAGCAGATGTTCACCTGCACATCTGCTGATGTGGTATACTGCATCCGCTGTTACCGTTGTGGCATCCTCTACATCGGGAGAACCAAGCAGAGGCTTGGGGATCGCTTTGCAGAACACCTAAGCTCGGTTCGCACGAAACAACTGCGCCTCCCACTCGCGAACCATTTCAACTCCCCCTCCCATTCCTCAGACGACATGTCCATGCTGGGCCTCAGACAGTGCCACAACGATGCCACCCGAATGTTGTTGGAACAGTAACTCATATTCCGCTTGGGAACCCTGCAGCCCGATGTTATCAATGTGGACTTCACAAGGTTCAAAATCTCCGCTCCACCGACCGCATCCCAAAACCAGCCCAGCTCGTCCCCGCCTCCCTTACCTGTTCTTCCTCCCACCTATTCCCTCCTCCCACCTAAGCCCCACCCCCATCTCCTACCTGCTAACCTCATCACGCCCCCTTGACCTGTCCGTCCTCCCTGGACTGACCTATCTCCTCCATAACTCCCCACCTATACTCACCTTTACTGGCTCCATCCCCGCCTCTTTGACCTGTCTGTCTCCTCTCCACCTATCTTCTCCTCTACCCATCTTCTATCCGCCTCTCCCACTCTCCCTATTTATTTCAGAACGCCTTTCCCCTCCCCCATTTCTGAAGAAGGGTCTAGGCCCGAAATGTCGGCCTTTCTGCTCCTCTGATGCTGCTTGGCCTGCTGGGTTCATCCAGCTCTGCAACTTGTCATCTCAGATTCTCCAGCATCAGCAGTTCCGACTATCAATGAGGAAAATGAGGCCTTGTTAGCTGTTCCAGGCCAATTCTGAAGCACTGTGAGAGGGATAGATCTGCTGGAGAGTCAGAGAGTCAATAATGAGGTAGCGCCTCATTGTAAGCGGGTGAGAACTGAGGAAGTGCCTCACATGTACAGGGTCTATGTTGAGGTCATGCAGCACCCTAAGAACTGTTGAGTGCATTATTGTGAGAGGGTCAATATTGAGGCAGTGTCTGATTCTAAAGGGGTCAATCTTGTTGGAGTGCCACAGGATTGCAGCACTGTGAGAATGTCGGACTGAGGGAGTGCCTCATTGTCAGATAGTCAGTATTGTCAGAGCTTCAGTACTGAAGCAGTGCCTAATTGTCAAAGGGTCCACACTAGAGGTATTGTAGCAGTTGTGTGCCACAGGGGTCGGTGCTGGGACCTTTGTTATTTGTTATTTATGTGAATGTTCTGGATGTGAATGTACAAGGCATGATGAGTAAGTTTGTGGATAATGCAAAAGCAGGAGATGTCATTGATAGCAAAGAAGGTTATCAAAATTTACAGAGGCTTCTGATCAGATGGGGAAGCGGGCTGAGGATTGGTAAATACAATTGTATACAGATACAGGTGTGCACTTTCGAAAGTCAAACCAAGGTAGGATTTATACAGTAAATGGTAAAGTCCTGAATTTCATCCTCTGAATACGTTGCACTCCTTCAGTACTGACCAACAATAAAGTGGGACAGCCTGAGGCAGACCCTCTGTCAATGAGGCATTCCCTCAGGGCAATAATCTTTAATTGTAAACTAATCTGTAATATTATTGGACCTGTTAAGTTTCCAATACTTCCGTGTCTCCTGTAGAATACACAGTTGCTCTCCCTCTAGCTCTGTCTCTGGGTATGCGAAGCTGCTTTCTTCCATACTACCCTCAGAAATAACGCCAGCCGTAACCCTAACCCTAGATTCAGCCCGAACGCGAACCCTCATGTAAACCCTAAGTCCATCCTCAGCCCAAAACCATAACCCTCAGACCCAACGCTGACCCTAACCTTACCTCTAACTCCAGCCTCAGCCCTAACACCTACCCTCAGCCCTATAACGCAAGCCTCATCCCTGCACTAACCATAGCCTTAGTCCTAAACCAAACCTAGCTTCAGCCCGACTCCTAACCGAAGACATAGAGCCTCCGGTACAGAATCCCGAAGACAGAGACCCCTTTCAATTAACTGTAAAACACGGAGATCACTATAAATAATTCCTAAAACACAGACATCCCTGTAAATGAACCGTGAAACACAAAGTCTTCTGTAAGTAATCTCCGACGAAGAATCTCGTTTAAACAAACGCGAAAAACAGCCCCCTGAAAATACACTCAGGCACAGAGACCCCTTTAAATATAACCGAGGAAAGGCCTCCCGAGAAGTAAAATGTAAAAGACAGAGAACCCAGTAAGAAACCATAAAACACAGAGACCGCTGTAAAGAAAACCTAAAATAGAGCCCACTGTAAATAATCCAAAACTCAGAGCACCCTGTACTCAAACCC
>NW_025970102.1:0-12941 GCF_021869965.1 Rhincodon typus | reverse complement strand
CTCTGATGCTGCTTGGCCTGCTGTGTTCATCCAGCTCCACACCTTGTTATCTCAAGTTTGTATTAGGTCAGGTAACTAGAAGTTTATTAACAAATAATTATGTACACTCATATGACATCGCTGATTGCAACAGATTTATTACTGTGCCTAGTTGCCCTTGAGAAGGTGGTGGTGACCTGCCTTCTTGTACCCCTGCAGTCCATTTGCTATTGGTGTAGGTAGGCCCACCATGCTGTTAGGGAGGGAATTCCAGGGTGGGTCAGTGGTTAGCATTGCTGCCTAACAGTGCCAGGGACCTAGATTTGAGTCCAGCCTCAGGTGACTTTCTGTGTGAAGTTTGCAAGTTCTCCACGTATCTGCAGTTTCCCCTGGGGTGCTCTGGTTTCCTCCCATAGTCCAAAAATGTGCAGGTTTGGTGGATTAGCCATGCCAAATTGCCCACGGTGTCCAGGGATGTGCAGGCTAGGTGGGTTAGCCATGGGAAATGCAAGATTACAGGGATAGGGTAGGGGGATGGGATGCTGTTTGGAAGAGTTGGTGCAGACTCGATGGACCGAATGGTCTGCTTCTACACTGTAGGGATTCTCTGACTTATATGTTTAATTCAATTACAATTACATGTATAGTGGGCTGGATGACAAACAGACTGACTAGATGCCTGCTTGCTAAATAGCAAAAACTGACAGAACGTACAGAGAATATACTGGAGTGTTAAATGTTATGACATAACTAGCTGTGTTACATGTATAATGCTTTTCTAAGATCTGTGCAATAATATATTGCCTGTCCTTAAATGCTCTTGAACTGAGTCGCTTGCTCAGCCATTTCGGAAATCAGTTAAGAGTCAACCACAATGATGTCATTCTAGGATTCCAGAAAGGCCAGACAAGGCAAGGACAACAAACTTCCTTCCTTAAAGAAAATTAGTGACCAAGTTGGGTATTTATGGCAATCAATGAGTTCATGGTCAACATCACTGAGACTAGCTTTCAATTCCATATTTATCGTTTGAATTTAAATCCCAACAGCTGCCTTTTTTTAATATCCGTTCGGGGACGTGGGTGTCATTGGCTGGGCAGCATTTATTATCTGTGTCTAGTTGCCTTTGAGAAGATGATGGTGACCTGTCTTCTTGAATTGCTGCAGTCCATTTGGTATTGGGGTGGGTAGACCCACAGTGCTGTTAGGAAGAGAATTCCAAGATATTTCCAAGACACTGAAGGAATGGTGATATATTTCCAAGTCAGGATGGTGAGTGTCTTGGAGAGGAACTTGCAGTGGGTGGTGTTTCCGTGTATCTACTGCCCTTGTCCTTCTAGATGGAAGAAATGGATTTGGAGCCTTGGGGAAACAGTGCATCTTATAGATTAAATACACCGCTGCTACTGAGCGTCGGTAGTGGATGGAGTGGATGTCTGTGAACGTGGTGCCAATAAGGTGGGGCTGATCTGTATTGCATGATATCAAGTTTCTTAACTGTTATTGGAGATGCACTTATCTAGGCAAGTGGGAAGTATTCCAAAATACTCCTGACTTGTGCCCTGTAGATGCTGGACACGTTTTGAGGTAAATGACTCACTGCAGGAGTCTCAGCCTCTAATCCCTCATACACAAGATATTTCAATGACAAGTCCAGTTCCATTTCTGGTCAATGGTAACCCGCAGGATGTTAATAATGAGGAGATTCAGCGATGACAATGCCTTTGAGCGTTAAGAGATGATGAATAGATAACTCTTTTTGGAGATGGTCATTGTCTGGCACTTGGGTAGCACAAATGTTACTTCTCATTTATTAGCCGAAGCTGGATATTGTCCAAGACTTGCTGAATTTGGTCATGGGCTACTTCAGGATCTGAGAAATTGTGAATGGTGCTGAACATTGTGCAGTCGTCAGCAAACATCCCATGGACCTTATAATGGAAAGAAAGTCATTGATGAAGCAGCTGAAGATGGTTGAACCAAGGACATTACCCTGAGGAACTCCTGCAGAGAGATCCAGGAGCTAAAATGAGATTTGGGATTTGAATCCACGTATCTAAAGCATTAGCCTGGCTGTCTGGATTATTAGCCTTATGACATTGCCATTATAGTACCATCTGCCTTGTGTTTGATGGAGGGAGTGTAGAAGGAGCATTACTTTCAGTTTAAAACAGTAGAGGAAACTTTAATTTTGATTTAAAAGAGTAGAGAGAGCAATCATTTCTCTGTTTCCAAATCTGTGCTGCACATGTCGTGAGAGTGTTCAATCGAGAAGGTGTAGAGAGAGTTTTACTCTGTATCTAACTCTATGTTGTCTCTGCCCTACAAGTGTTTGATGGAGACAGTGAAAAGGAAATTTTACCCTTCATTTAATACTCTGCAGTACCTGTCTTTGGGATATTTGATGGGTCATAGTCATAGTCATAGGGGTCTACAACACAGAAAAAGGTCCTTCAGCCCATCGAGTCCGCGTTGTCAAAATTAACCACCTAATTAATCTAATCTCATTTTCCAGCATTTGACCCATAGCCTTGTATGCCTTGACATATCAAGACAGTGCAGAGGGAGATTTACTCTGTATCTTACCCAGTACTGTTCTGGGCATGTAACTGTCTAGAACCAGTCACTAACTCACTCCTGGGTATCTGGTATTCCGCGTGTAAATCCTTGGAAGACTTTTTCACACATGGGGCATGGGTATTGCTGGCCGGCCAACATTTATTGCCTGTCCCTAGTTGCCCTTCACAAGGTGGTGGTGAGCTGCCTTCTAAAACCTGTGCAGTCCATGCGCTGCAGGTAGACCCACAATGCTAATAGGGAGGGAATTCCAGGACTTTGATCCAGCGACAGTGAAAGAATGGCAACATACTTCCAAGGGGAGGCAATGGCCTAGTGGTATTATCACTGGACTGTTAATCCAGAGACCCAGGTAATGTTCTGGGGACCCAGGTTTGAATCCCACCATGGCAGATGGTGGAATTTGAATTCAATAAAAATTTAATGATGCCCATAAATCCATTGCCAATTGTCATGAAAATCCCATCTGTTTCACTGATGCCCTTTAGGGAAGGAAACTGCCATCTTTACCCAGTGTGGCCTACTCATGGCTCCAGATCCACAGCAATGTGGTTGACTCTTAACTGATCCCTGGGTAATAAATGCTGGCCTATCCAGTGACGCCTAAATCCTGTAAATAAACAAAAAAATGTGCATAGCTGGATGGGAACTTGAGGTGGTGGTGTTCTCATCCAGCTGCTGCCCCTTGTCCTTCTAGATGGAAGTGGTCTTGGGTTTGAAAGGTACTGCGTGAGGATCTTTGGTGAATTTCTGCAGGGCATCTTGCAGATAGTATTTATATGCCAAGTCCTAATGAGCTTCTGGTCAGTGGTAACCCCCTGGACGTTGATAGTGGGAGATTCAGTAATGATAACATCATTGAATGTCAAGGGGCAGTGGTTAGATTGTCTCTCTTGGAGATAGGCATTGCCTGGCATTTGTGTGGCACAAATTTTACTTGCCACATCAGCCCAAGCCTGGATACTGTTCAGATCTTGTTGCATTTGAACATTGACTCCTTCAGTATCTGAGGAATCATGAATGGTGTTGAATATCATGCAATCATTGGCGAACATCCCCAGTTCTGATGGAGGGAAGGTCATTAATGAAGCAGCTGAAGACACTTGGGCCGAGGACACTACCCCTGAGGAACTCCTGCTGAAAGTCTTTAATATTTTAATGCAAGATGGCCAGTTCACTGTTGTTAAAACAGAGATTTGTTACCAAAGTGTTGGTCAGTGCAACCAAAACAACATGAAGAAGGAAACTGAAACCCTCTCTCACTGCAAGATAATGTGTAGCCCCTTGGATGTGCTCTACAAGGGAGTGAAAAGATGAGTTGCATCCTTGAGGAGAAAGAGAGAAAGGAGGGAGTTAAAGGAGCTGAAATATAATTATTCACAGAACAAGGCAACAATGAGAAATTCAGTTTACTCAAAATCTCTTTGGTTTAGTATGCAAAGGTGGGCCATTACAGTATAAAACAAACAGTCACTGTTAAAAATATCATAAAGGCAAACAGCTTATTAATAATAGTAAGAAATATAATAACACTTAGTCACGTGTGTACATGATATCCAAGAATACAGTTAAAACCTAACCTACCGGCACCAGGTAATGAATGTAAAGAGCAATATATAATACATGGAAGACGCATTGCAAACATTCCCCAAAATACTACAGTACCAAGACATCATTGGAACACAGGACTTAGGAGCAGGAGTTGACCATTTAGCTCTTTCAGCCTGCGCCACCATTTAATAAAATCATAATTGACCATATTGTGGTCTCAACTCCAAATGCTTGTCTGCACCCCATAACCCTTGACTGCCTTCCCTATCAAAAAATTTCTCTCAAGTAGTTTTGAATAAAATCAATGACCTAACCACAGCTGTTTTGTTGGGAAGAGCATTTTACAGACCAGCTACCCTCTGAGAGGGAACATTGCTCCTCATCTCCACCTTAAAAGTGGGTCTTCTTGTTCTTAAACTGTGTGTCCTCTAACTGCAGTCTCTCTCACAAGGGAAAAGGGTCTAGGCCCGAAACGTCAGCCTTCCTGCTCCTCTGATGCTGCTTGGCCTGCTGTGTTCATCCAGCTCTACACCTTGTTATCTCAGATTCTCCAGCATCTGCAGTTCCTACTATCTCTGAATCTACTTTGTTTGGTCCCATCATGATCTGATAAGTATTATTACAATGACCTCCTATTCTTCTAAACTCCAATGGATATACTCAAACTGTTCAACCTTTCTTCAGAAGTTAAGCCTTTCAACCAGTAATGACTCAAGTGAACATATTAAACTCCTTTTGGTCCTGGAGGTCCCATAGGAACATGTGTCTCTAAGACACTGCCCATGGCAGTACTTCAGAAAAGAGAAAATTGTAAGAGCTACTAAACAAAAGGTTGTTCCATATTTTTATCAACTTTTATGTTAACTGGAAAAAAAGTTGGAAATGTGTAAATAAATGGCTGTTTGACCGACAGTCATTATCCATCCAACCAGAGCATGAACCCATTTCAATTGACAAGGAGGAGCACTGTAGATAGACCAATGTCTGAAGGGAGGGTGAAAGGGTTATTCAAAGGTCAAGTGATAAAGCCTTCCAGGAATACCCCCATTTGGAGACGCCACCTTGCGTGAGGGTGAAGCATGAATAGGGAGGAATAGAATTAAATTTCTGTCTTGCTTGGCCTGTGGCACCATCATCAGCCTCTGTCTCTGACTTTCTCAATCGCTGATAATCTTGATATGAAACCTACAATATCCGTATGCACTTATAAAATTACCCCAGATTCCTTGTAAAGATTAATATTATCCATTACTATGCAGGACCTGTAGCCCTAACAAATCTATGTTCCTGCTAAGAGCATTATAATCCAATGCTTATCCAACAATGCAATCAAGAGTTATAAGTCAGACTAGCCTATTAAAAACATAAACTCAAGGAGATGCAAGTTTCCTATGTCAAGGAGACAGTGATAAAAAGGAACTTGGTGCCCGAAGATGTTCCCATCTTAGTACAATTGATTATTAACATTGTATTTAACTTTTAAAAGCATAAATAGTTGGAAAGAGCAGGGGAGAAAATTTGATAGGTCTTTCAGACAGCTAGCATGGATGCCAAGGGCCAAATGGTCTCTTTCAGTCCTGCATGATTCCACAGCTCTGTAACAAAACAGAACTCTATGAATCATGTTACCGTATTGTTACACCAATGAGAATGACCGTGAAACCCAGGTGGGTGCAAGGAAGGGAAGACTTCCCAAACCCTGACCCGAGCAAACAGTAAAGGCAAAGTGGGCCAGTTGGCAAGTTGTGGTCCACCCTCTGCATGTTTCCAACAATGCACCAAACAATCTGGGAAGACAGAGGTTCGTTATTGAGAAACCAGGGAAGGAGGAAACCAAAAATTTGACCCAACCATATATGAAGGTCTTCCCCTCTACTCTACCTCAACCCCATTTGATTGGTCAAGAGTGAAAGAGACTTTCAAACAATTCAACCTAGTGAAGGCCCTGAGAAGTTGGAACAGAGGAGCAGGTGTAGGCTATTCAGCCCATTGAGAATGCTACACCGCTGATTAAAATCAGTGCTGACTGACCCATCAATGCATTTTACCTACACTATCCCCATAACCCTTTACATCATTGGTAATCAGAAATTCATTGGCTTCTACTTTAAACATACTGAAAGATTGAACTTACCCAGGCCACTGACATAGAGAATTCCAAGATTCACAAACTTCTGAGTAAAGCATTTTCTCTTCACCTTGGTCCGAAACGGCAACATCCTTACTATTAAGTTGGGCCCCCTGAATTTAGACTCCCCACTCTTACCTGCAACTACACTGTCTATGCTTTTAAAATATGTTGTAAGTTTAAATGGGATCACCTCTCATTGTTTGAAACTCTGGAGAATATAGGCCCAATCTCTCTTCATTGGACCATTCCACCATCTTAATAACAAATCTGGTGAACATTCGTTGCACACCTTCTAAGGAAATAATATCCTTCCTAAGGTACGGAGACCAAACTGCACACTGCATTCAAGGTGGGGGTCTAACCAAGCTTGTATATAATTGAAGCAAGACTCCTGTACTCAAATCCTCTTGCAATAAAGCCTAACAGTCCATTAGCCTTCATAATATCTTCCTGCACCTTCAGTGTTACTGACAAGGATATCCAGGTTCCTTTGCACACCTACATATTCAACGTTTTACCATTTAATAAATACTATGCACATCTCCTCTTCCTACCAAAGTGCATAATTTCGTATTTTTTCACGTTATGTTCCATCTGCCACTGTCTTGCCAAATCACTAGATTTCTCCAAATCCACCTGAAACCGCTCTACATCTTCCTCAGAACACACATTCCTGCCTGGCCTTGTATCATCTGCAAATTTATAAATATTATATTTGATCCTTTCATCCAAATCCTTGACATATATTGTGAACAACTGGGGCACAGTATTGATCCTTACATTACTCCAGTGGTCACTATGCGCTAATGCGAGAATGATCTATTTTCACCTACTTGAAGTTTCTGCCTGTTACCAATCAGTAATACATGCAACTACATTACTACCTATCCCATGTGCTTTAATCTTTCTAACCAATCTCCTGTTGGGGACCTTATCAGAAGCCTTATGGAAATACAAGTTCATCAACTGCCCTTTATCAGGTTTGTGAGCAACATCCTCAGAAAACTCCAACAGATTTGTCAAACATGATTTTCCATTCACAAATCTGCACTGACTGTGCCAATCAGATCATTTCTATCCATTTATCAAGGCCTTTATAACAGATTTTAGCAATTTCCCTACTACTGATGTGAGGCTCACAGGTCTGCAGTTCCCAGGTTTTTTCTTGTTTCTTTATTAAATAATGGGGTGACATTTTCTACCCTCCAATCTAAAGGAATCATACCAGAATCCGTGGAATTTTAGAAGATGACTTTTGCAAGGAATAGAAATATCAGAGAGAGGAAGATGCCAGAAATTAAATTTGCGCAAAAGGATCCCAAAACCTTATAACCATGCACTTAAACTGAGAAAAATGGTCACAAAGGGAATGATACTTGGCTTTCAGACCAGATTGATTTGTATAAATTTGATGGGCTGAATGGCCTAATTTCTGCTCCTATGTCTTTTGGTAATAAGCCACACAGAGGTGATGATGGCTACAGGTGACTGGGGAGTGACAGTGATAGGTGCATGAGTCAGGAAGATGAAACAAGAAGGGTGCATGGAATCAGAGCAACTGGATTTAAGTGTGGTTTTTCTTCCTGATACCAATGTGCTAAATAAATGCAGTCCAAGGCAGTATTATTCGCGTGTAATAGGGCCACATCCAATACTTGAGAGCAGAAAGTGACAAGAGTTTCCCAAAAGAACAATTTTTATACAGAATTTGTCCTTACCAATCAAACTCTGGTGCCAGTTGCTAATCTTAACGATGTTTAAAATCACAATTTATCAATTGAAAGAATCTTGGGTTTTCATGAATAGAGTTCGAAAACACAAAACCCTCAGTTGGATTCCAGCCTGTAACTTACACCCGGGTATCTGCTATTCAATATATAAACCACCAAACCCCTCGATTAGATTCTATTCCTGCACTTACTTCATACAAGGTACTTGGAAATTCCCATGAGTATTTACTAAATTTGTAAATGTTTTCTTCTAACAATCTCATCCCCACAGGGAAGGGAGTTCATGTGGAGCCAATTGGCATTGTTAAAAATGCTGAGTTGGTGTCTGTTGAGAAAGGAGCATATGTGTGAAGATGCGTGGGTTAGGAACTTAGTATTTCTTACCTTCTCCTCATCTCCCAAACTCAGCAACCCACCTAGAATCCCTACAGTATGGAAGCAGGCCATTTGGCCCATCGAGTCCACATCCACCATCCGAAGAGTGTCCAGCCGGACCCACCCCCTACCCGATCCCTGAACCCTGCATTTCTTATTGTTAATCCACCTAGCCTGCACATCCCTGGACACTATGAACAATTTAGCACGGCCAATCCACCTAACCTGCACATCTTTAGGCTGTGGGAGGAAACCCAGAGGAAACACACACAGGCATGGAGAGAACACAGACAGTCGCCCAGGGGTGGAATCAAACCCAGGTCCCTGTGCCACCATCCCACTCCAATTTCTCCAATTCCTGACCCCAACCACCCACCTTCTCAATCCCAAAATGCCAATGTTCTGACAATATACCCTAAACCCACACATCCATCATTCTCTTCTCCCCCAGAAACATTTTATTGATTCCTGAGCCCATTATCCTGCCTCCCTCACAAGTCAGTCACTTATTCCCAAATTCATTCATGTTCTTTGTCTGAAATCCTGTCTGCTTTGTAACCTCTGTGCCCTGTATATCCAAAACCTCCACCATTGCACATAAAGCATTGAGTGTATAAATATATATGTTTTAAAAATTTGCATAATACTTAGTAAAACCCCAACCTACCTCAAAGCAAACTGCTAATACATGTCTAAGTTTGTGTTGTTCAGACTGCAGCCGTTTCACAGCACAGTGTTCAAGAGACAAGCAGCAGGGCTGACTAACACATTAAAGACCGGCTATTAAAGACGTGAGACTTAGGATCAACCCCCACCTGGCATATACATTGAATACTGTAATAATTACAAACAGAATTCCACATTCCGGCCCAGAATGACAGCTGTGTTAACTACCTAATGCCACAAAATGAAGTACTTGTCAGAATGTGATTTTGTTACAGGGATATTTCAGGTTACAACAAGCCATTCCGAAAGGTAACCAGTCAGACTATCTCTTCCTCCTCCTTTTCCAGCAACCAGTGCTCACAGAGGTTTAGTTCAGATTGCCGAGAGGAAATCTATTCAGCTCCTGAAATCCTTGTGGAATGTTGTAGCTGATCTGGGGTCGCAGAAAGTGGAGGAGAAAGTTATAATCGAATTCACAGGCCAACAACCTAAGACTCCCTCTCAGTCTCTCTCTCTCTCTCTCCCTCTCTCACACACACACGCAGGAGCAGTGTTGCCTTTCTCATGAAGATCCAAGTGGAAATAATCCGCGCTCAACTTCTGCTCATCTTCAATTCAGGATGAGAAAAGATCATTTCCGATGCATTGCAGTAATGACTATATCAATCTAACTTCCTCTTTGAATTTTTTCACATCTCTTGGTGTAATCCAACAAGGGTCCAAAGTTCTGTTTTTGTTTGGGAGAGGAGAGGGGGAACGAGAAACATAAAATTGGCTGCATCAATTGATTTTGTTTTGCAGGTGGGAGGGATGTCCAATTATTTTACGGAAAAAACACAGAAAATAAGTAAAAGCAATTTCTGGAGAAAGTCTCTGATCCCTTTAGATGACAGGGGTGAAGGAGAAATATAAAAGTGGCCACATCATTGATTTTGTTTTGCAGGTGGGAGGGTTGTCCCTTTTTTTATATATAAATACAGAACCCAAATAAGTAACTGCAATCTCTGGAGAAAGTCTCTGTCCCCTCTTAGACAACAGGCTGGTCATCACGGCATTTCTTGTAGGTACAGTAGATGGCAGAGATGATGTACAGCAAAGTGCAGAGGCAGGCAAAGATGGTGGCACTCAGGTAGGATTTGTAAGGGCAGTGGTAGGAGTAGGCAGGCAGGTCACAGTACTCCTTGTCCATGGTCTTCTTGCTGATCAGGCAGTCGGCCACCAGGTAGAGAACTGATGCCAGCCAGTCATGCAGGGCATTGCTGAGGGTCCAGCGTTCACCCCCCAGCAGGGGCACCAGGTCACTCTTGGACAGCAGAGTCAGGAAGAACAGTGCTAGTGTGGTGAGCCAGAAAAAGACAGCCACGAAGATCACGAAGTGCAAAGCCCCATCGTACCTGCTGATGGCGATGGTCATCCAGACCACGGTGCCCAGGACGATCTGAGACATCCTCAGTAATCCCAACAAACTGGTCAGGAACTTCCACTGCACAGACAGAGACGAGGCGTTGGCTGACTGAGGCGCCATGGTCTGGGGCACGCAGCACAGGGAGAGGATTCGGGAGGAAACAGAATCAATGAATACTCTGGCTTTTGAACAGACAGAGGAGGTGGACAAGGAAGAAAAGAAACCGAGACTGGAGGGGAGTTTCGTGATTCCGCTTCCTGCCACCTCCCACCCCTCTGTCCTTCTTTCTCTCCACCCACTAACAAGAGGAATCATTCACAAGAACTGCCACACTCTAACTTCCCAAACTGTTAGATTCTTTCTAACCTCTCGCTTGTTTTACCGGAACTTATTTTATTTTTACGCTTTTGAAACTTTTTACTCCTTTACGTAAACTTCTTATGCCTTTGTCCTCAGTCCTTTCTTTGCATTCTTTTAAAAATCGTTTTGGTCCCCCGCCCCTTTAACTTTTTAAAAAAAATTTAAGTCGATGTTTTACGATCCCTTCCTGCACAGGATTTTTTTAAAAACGCACTTTTGTTTTAATTCTCCGAAGTAGAAGATTCCCAATTTTCTGTAGCTAAGTGATTAATAACATTGTTTATGAACGTTATATTTTTAAACAGTTTGTCTTGTTTCTGAATTTGTTGGATATGGGTTCAGTTAATCTCTGTGCTCACTGCTAACTGTTACTCCTTTGTACCTGAATACTCCCAGCCCCCACCCTTTGTGTCCCACTCCCCCACCCAACTCCACAGAGATAACCTGCACCCTGAACTTCATTTTTCACTTAGGTTTTAAAAAGCAACCTCGCTATACCAACCAAAATTCTCAGACTTCAGGGATTCAAAAGTCTTCATCCTTCTTGAATGATCCTACATCATCAGTGCCTGCCCCAAAATATTTCCAGCCTCCCCCCAAAATGTTGCCACAACTTCCCCCAGATAAGCACCCTCTCCCCAGTCTCCACTCATCCCCCACTGGTGTGCATAGGTCTTCTTACAACCCCCCCCCCCCCCAAGTATATAATCGCACCACCGCTCCCCATCAACTACAGTCTCAAATTCTCTCTCCCCCTCCTCCCAAGCACAGTGCTAAGCTGTCCACTAACCCCCTCCCAGCTTCAGTCCCAGTCTCTTCACTCCCCACTGCCCCTCCCACAAACTCAGACTTGCTACATCCCTGCAAATCCATTCACCACACACTCCCCCACCCAGTCCCAGGCTTTAGAAACATAGCAAATAGCTGCAGGAGTAGGCCATTCAGCCCTTCGAGCCTGCACCACCATTCAACATGATCATGGCTGATCATGCAATTTCAGTATCCCATTCCTGCTTTCTCCCTATACCCCTTGATCCCTTTAGCTGCAAGAGTCACATCCAGCTCCCTCTTGAATATATCTAACGAACTGGACCCAACTTGTGGGAGAGAATTCCATAGGTTCATGACTCTCTGAGTGAAGAAATTCTTCCTCATCTCTGTCCTGAATGGCTTACCCTTATTCTTAGAGTGTGACACCTAGTTCTGAACATCCTCCTAACATTGCGAACATTCTTCCCACATCTAGCCTGTCCAGTCCCATCAGGATTTTATATATTTCTATTGGATTCTCTTTCTACACCCTCCCCACAGTCCCTGGCAGTCTGCAACCCTTCCCACCATCCTTGCCCCATCTACTCCCAGACTACATCCCCAAACCACCCCCCCCCCCCAGTTCTTTCTCCCCTCCAGACCCAGACTGGCCACATCCCCACCCTCCCAGACAGTCTGCATCCCCTCCCACTCACCCTCACTCCACCCAAAACCACCCTCCTTCATAGCCTGACCACTCCCTGACCTCCAAGTAACCTCCAAGCTGTCCAGTTCCCACTTATCCCCAATTGCAAATTGCTCAACCTCCCCCCACCCCACTCAAACCCCTCCATCCCAGGCTGTCTACTCCCCTCTTCTCGAGTCCAAGGCTGTAATGTCCATCCATTGGACCTACTCCCCCTACACCCTGAAAACATACACCCCAACCCCAGGCTGTCCACTTCTTTCCCAGGCCATGCTTTCCAGTCTCCTAACTCCCATCAGCCAACCCCTTTTAGCCCTCATAACCATCTTCCTCTACCACGCTGCATCTCAACATGAGTCCTTTCACGTATTCCCAGCCAAGAACCATATCCCAACCAGCCCTTCAGTTTCACTCTTGCCTAATGTGCGTGTGAGATGCTGTCTACCACTTCACTGTAAACCACTTCATGTTGTGAGGAGCAAAAGGTCTTATTGGCAGGTAGATCAGGGTGAGTGCTGAGAGGCTATTTTCCCCCTGATTTGAGAGTTTACAGCCCAGTGATCATAATATCAAAATATTTTGAACTGAGTTGAGCTGAAATTTTAGCGGGGTGCGAATCTTTGGAATTCTCTCCTCCAGTTATTGCAGGCTGAGATTGGAAGACGCTTGGCATCTTGGAAAATACAATGATGATAAAACATTAGAAATAGG
>NW_025970101.1:0-12941 GCF_021869965.1 Rhincodon typus | reverse complement strand
GTCTCCGCTTGGTTTCCCCGATGTAGAGGAAGCCACACCGGGTACAGCGGATGCAGTATACCACATTGGCAGATGTGCAGGTGAACATCTGCTTGATGTGGAAAGTCTTCTTGGGGCCTGGGATGGAAAGTTAGGTGAGGTGCAAAGCCAGCAGTAGGAGATGTGCTTTATAGCAGTGTGATGTTTCTATATTCACAGTTCTATTAACAAGCTTTTAAAAAAGCGTTATTTCCTAAAATGTTATTCAGTGCTTTTAAAACAAATGTGTGCTATGAAATGATCTTCTATACAGTTATATTCCTGGAAGTAATATTATTTAACCTTTAAATGCTTTGGAAGAGTGTGTGCAAATTATGTGGAATTTGGCCAATTTTAACTTCATAGAATTATTAAGGTAGCTAGAAGGCCAAACTTTTTTTAAAAATTACTATGCCAGCAATTTTTACTAAATATTGTGATTATCTGAAGCCTCTCCAAGTTTGACATTAAAGAATGTGAAAATAAAATACTTGCAATTAAATCACAGCTTTTATTCTCCCAGGACATGCCAATGAAATATTTTGAAGCCTAATCACTGCTGTACTGTATGAAATGCAGCATTCAATTTGCATAGCGTGGTCACACAAACAATAATGCGATGACTAAAGCATTTGTTTTTTTCAAAGAATGTTGACAAAGGGATTGGCTAGGACATCAAAGAATATCACCTGCCTTTCTCAAAATAGTGTCATGGGGTCACTTAAGCTGACCTGAAATTGCAGATGGATCTTTGGTTTAATTCATCATTCAGAAAACAATGCCTCCAACAATATAGTCTTCCTTCAGAACTGTACTGGAGTACCATTCTACATGTTTTTAAAATTAAAGTCTTTGAACCATAACCTTCTGACTCTGATGCAAGTGTACTACTCTTGAGCCAAGGGTGGCATTATGCCACTCAAATCAATATTTCCAAAATTTTTAATAATCAGAAGAGATATAGTTGTCCTAGTATAGGATGAATGCAGCAATGAAGAAATATAAAACAAATCAATACATATTAATATAGTGCCAACTTAGCAATGCATCCCAAGGCACTACCTGGGAGTGTTATCAATCAAAATTTGCCCCAAGGCAATAAAGAAACATGCACAACTAAACACTGGGTCAAATAAATAGGTTTTGAGGAGGAGAGGTGGAGAGATAGATGATTTAATGGATAGAATTCCAAAGTTTAACAATTAGGCAGCTGAAGAGATGGCCACTAGTATTCAGAAAAAAATTAACACAGCGGAAGCAAGAAGCCCGAATTGTACCTAAAACTGAAGTTGCTGGAAGCTCAGCAGGTCTGGCAGCATCTGTGAAGAAAATAATCAGAGTTAATGTTTCGGGTCCAGTGACCCGACCTCAGAAAGTCACCAGGCCCAAAACGGTAACTCTGTTTTCTCCTTCACAGATGCTGCCAGACCTACTGAGCTTTTCCAGCAACTTTGTTTGTGTTCCTGATTTACAGCATCCACAGTTCTTTCGGTTTTTAGCCGGAATTGTAGGATGGATTGTTTTGAGGGACTACAAATACGTGGGTAGGTGAGGTTATGTATGGAATTTGCAACAAGGAGGTGAAATTTAAAATCAAAGTATTATCAGATCAAGTGTCAGGGGACACCAACAAGCACTGGGGTGATGAGTGAACAGAACTCGGTAAGAGGGATGTGGCAGCAGAGTTTTGGATGAGGAATTTTATGGAGATGGTACAAAGAGCCTTTTTCAAACATGCAAAGCTCGCTAAGTTGCCCCTGATGGAATAGAAACTGTTTACAACAGAATTTCACGGATCTAAAGAAATTTACATTTCCACTGCAGGATGCAGTGCAGGGCTGAACTGCGGTCTTTTTTTTTTAATTTTCATGAGTTCGAGACATCAGTGGCAAGGCTGAAATTTGTCGCCCAACCTTAACTGCCTTTGACAGCTGAATGGCTTGCCATGTCATTTCAGAAGGCACTTAAGAGCCAATGACATTGTTGTGTGTCTGGAGTCAGAGTAGATTTCCATCCTGAGAACGTACTTTATGACTATCAGTGATAGCCTCATGGTGACCAATTTTGACACTAGCTTCCAATGACAGTTTTGTATTTGTCATTCAACAGAATTTAAATTTCACCAAAAATCATGACTGGGTTTGAACTTCATTAAACACACAGCATTGTGTGCTGTGACTAGATTACTAGCCCAATTATATTACCATGAAATTATCACTTTTCCAATACTGCGCATCATAGTGGTGATAAAATATGGCCTATCAATTTATAAGCTTTATCATCTAATCTTAATATGTAGGTGATTCATGGGCTGAACTAATTTCAAAAAAGGAAAAACCCACCAATTTAAAATTAGCTGCAGTACTCATCTGAATGCAGGTTGAGCCAAGCTCCATGAACAAGAACCAATCTGAACTAAAACAAAAATTTTTTTTATCAAAGAGAGTGAATTCAATTAGGTGTGAAAAAATGTAGATCTTTTATTTGCACCTATGTGATAAGTTTTATGCAAGTTGAATCATCTCACAGAACGCACTGCTTGCCATGATTATCAAATCTATGGCATACCGTCACATTTTTGGACAACTAGGTTAAATCACCATGCAACTCCTCTGGGCAACACTTCACATTCATTGGCAACTTTCGTATTGGGAAGACAGATCCACACAGTTCTTCCCTCTCATACTGTCATGGTCCAACTACATGTGTATGATGCATTATTGGGAAGAGAGAAAATGGTACACGAGCATGATTAATGAGCATATAGATGGTTGTCTTAACTTCCAACAGGGGAAAGCATACAAGATTTTTGTACAAACATGAGCTTGTGGAAAAATACTATGTCTTAGTTCTAGGTCTTATGACGTTCTAATGAACAACTGTCAAAGCCTGTGAAGATATAAGGGACATATCTGAACTGCATATCAATCACCCATCACACAGTATGGTGACTCAGATACTGAAGAAATCATGCCAAAGATAGCAACTGCACATCAGTGACAAATAATACATGTCCAACCTCAATGATAGATAGGAAGATTTATTCTGTGGTGTGCTAATTCGTAATTATTGTATAAGGAGCAGATGTCAGTGGGTAGTACATCCAACAAGGTATTATCTGAATGTATAGAGACAATTACATGTACATATCTTGGACACATTATTTGAAAAGGATTCCAATTGTTTAAAAGGAAAATGGGAAGCTGTATTGAATCACAGATTCTAGTCTAGACAGGACTTTCTATCTGATACAGATACACAACTTCATGAAATCAGGCATTTTGATATAAAGGTTCCTTTCTCACTTCTTTTCACTCTACAAAATAGAATCATTGCAATTAGTTGGATATGTGTATGTAATATAGTGTAACACCGGTAAAAATAGAGCCCAGACTATAAATTGTTTTATAAATTGTTCATATTGCAAATGAACTTACAGATGTCTGACACAACAGAAACAGACTGTCTACAACTGAAGAAGGGTCCCGACCTGAAACGTCAACTTTACTGTTCCTCTGATGCTGCCTGGCCTGCTGTGTTCCTCCAGCTCCACACTGTGTTATCTCTGACTCCAGCATCGGCAGTTCTTACTATCTCTAGATGTTATATGGATATGGTAAACCAGAAAGAGCATTCACATCAACAGCTTTTAAAAAGAATTTAATGCTGCTGAGTCCTAAGAACTTTCCTCAGACACAAGTCAAAACTTAAATAACTTGCAATACATTTAAACAAAGGGCCAACATTAATGAAAATCTTCATTTTTGAAACAGTTGTCTGTGGAGATGTAGAAGTTCCTGCATTCTTTGATAATTTGAGCAAATTATAAATTAACCAATGAACAAAATATTTAAAATACAGTAGTTAGTAGGAGCTGTGCATGAAAGTTTTGTGAATAAGATTCATTGATATTTCAGATTTTACATTATAAGAGAAACAAGACTTAGATTTTAAATTAAATCACCTAGGCTCCTGCATAATGGGGCAGCACGGTGGCACAGTGGTTAGCACTGCTGCCTCACAGCACCAGGGACCCAGGTTCGATTCCTGCCTCGGGCGACTGTCTGTGCAAACTCTGCACATTCTCCCCATGTCTACGTGGGCTTGCTCCAGTTTCCTCCCACAGTCCAAAGATGTGCAGGCTAGGTGGATTGGCCATGCTGAATTGCCCATAGTGTTCAGGGAGGTGTAGATTAGGTGGGTTATAGGGGGATGGATCTGGGTGGGATGCTGAAAGGTTTGGTGTGGACTTGTTGGGCCAAAGGGCCTGTTTCCACATTGTAGGGATTCTATGATTAATAATGTAATTATTAAAGAACTGTCAAATGTAGCAAACCAGTAGGAGTTTGTTGTTATAGTAGCCCAGCCAGAATATTTTGCTTTAAAGCAAGAATAAACAGTAGCTCTCACAGGACAGGACATCTGGCTCCAGTGTTTTGATCCCAGTGCAAGGCTCACAGATGGCCTTATCATGATTGGCATATGATTCAGCAAGCTTTCTCCGGAATAGGCAGTGTGAATCTCTTACCAGCTCTCCATCTGGCAGGCGAGAACCTCGATAGCCCTACAAAATTTCACTCATGACTCTACATTCTGCCTGCAGTGTGTTACAGTTTAATCTTGATGAGGGAAGTAAAGAATTGGTGCTGCAGTTGAAGGGCGGTACTGCCTCAGCAGATCTCAAGCAAGTTCTGTTCTTGTCCAACGTAGGAACA
This sequence comes from Rhincodon typus, assembly GCF_021869965.1. Taxonomy (NCBI): domain Eukaryota; kingdom Metazoa; phylum Chordata; class Chondrichthyes; order Orectolobiformes; family Rhincodontidae; genus Rhincodon; species Rhincodon typus. The sequence continues at coordinate 8,208 of NW_025970101.1, read as the reverse complement.
TCATTCTTCAGGAACTATCAGAATGCCAATATGTTACTTACTGAGGAAATAGTTTACAGCACTGATCACAAACACTACAGTATGGACCTGAGAAATTGTCCCAAGCAGATGTTTCATTTTGCACAAGTTAAATTCAGCAGGGACTATTGTTTCTGACAATCCTGTTCAGAGCTTTGGTATACAATATTTCTTCTCCTACAGTTTTCACTCAATATTTTCAAAGTTTCCCAAAGGTTTTGTGACAGTAGTTATTATGTCACTAATCTTGCCACTGGTGTTTCCTCCATCTAAGAGGCACTTCATCAAGCAGCAGTATTCCTATGAAATACCTGTAATCAATAATGTGGTCAATACTAACACACATAGATCTTTTCAGGCTGCATCTGTTGCACTTTATGGTGCTTGTTAGAAGATTAAACAGGGTGTTGCTGCTTTTTTTCGGAGCTCAAGAGCTTCATGGATTTCAGTGTCAGAACACCAAATAAGGCTGTTGCAGATATAAGCCTGGAAAGATTAACCAACTTGCACTGAAATGTGCCAGTTCATTATAAACTGTTCACAACAGGAGCATCTTTTTTTTTCCTTTTTTGAAATGATTTGTATCTCCACCATTGTAATTAGTTTCTTTGAACTCACTCTTCACATCCAAACATCACAGTCTGAACAGGATGTTAATCATGAGCAAATTTAATCACTGAAACAATAGGTCTTGCTGAATTTGACATGTGCAAAATGAAACACCTGCTTGGGAGTATTTCTTAGGTCTATGGTTATCACAGTTCAGCCAGCAATATTTTTATATTGAATCAGGGGAATGCTGTGGGTTTTGTTAAGTACTCAGTGTACAGATCAAAGTCAAAACAATTTGCTGTGCTTCCATTTCACAATAATGCCTCTGTCATCTCACAACTGTTCACCAACTCAGATAATAAATGCGAGATAAGGCTAACACAATACATAGGTACAGTCTGCTGCAGTGTACACTTATTAATAGCTGAAGTCACCCAATGCTATCATTATATACACTACATCACAAATGTAGCAGAATATTTTACAAATTTTGTTTGCTAAGACTACTGTTTCTATTCATTAACCAGCAAATTTGTACTTTTAAGACACCGTCACTCAAGATTGTAGTTTTATAGATATTAACTAGTGTGCTCCAACTAACAGTTTAATAACACTTCTTTGATTAATTGACAGCCTCTAGAATGAAAAGCAAAAAAGGGAGAAGCACTGGGAACCTTCTTTACATTTGGGAATAAATATATGGTGAATAAATTAAGTCTAATAATTTCACTGAGAGTTTACATTTACACATTGTTTCCATTTTTTTAATCAATTATATACATAATCAATTAGTGCTCACTAAATTGTCTAAGTTCTGCCTCAATCCAGTATCAACCGAGCAAAATTAACGTAATCTGTTTGTGATGACGAATTGCCTTCAGCATAGCCTAACGTCACCCCTGAAATATTTTTTACGTGAAAGGAATATAAAGGGAAAATCCACAATCAGTTGCATTTTCATTTTTAAGAATGGAATACATGCCAACACTGAGAACAAAGGGAGAAAATCTGAGAGTACCAAAGCCCACTGGCACTATATCTTACTGTGCTAGTGTGATAAATTTGAACACTTTACATATCAAATCAACTAAATCTGATCTGATCCAGAAATGATCAATTATAAGTTGAACAAAATTAATGTTCAAAAACAGTTTTTGAAGCTGAAGCATGAGTTAATTTTCTGACTTGCATAATATGATAGATTGTCACTTAAAAGTAAGGCATTAAAAGGTACTATTGCTTTTGAATTCACAGCAGATTTTAATATAGAACTGAACTTACTACCCCCTACTCTATAGGGAGTGCAGCAGCCCATTTGGTTCTCAGAGGGCTGGGTGCTGGCAACCAATGCAGAGTAGAATAAATGCTGCATTCCCAAGACAATCACGCACAAACATATATAACATTTAAAGATGTTCAAGTTAAAATTCAGACACTAATCTTTTGCCAAAATAAAACAAATTATAAAATAGATCTCCTGTGGTCAGATGCTGGAATTTGATTCGAAGAACCAGAAGCCCAACCTTTTCAAAACAACATTAAAACATATAATAGAAAAATAGGGCTGGATGCTCTTCCCACAGTGCATTTTGAGAGTCAGGACAATTTGCACAACGCAAACAGCACTCTGTACTGACATAAAATTTTGCCCATGACTTCTGATGTCTCCTGCAGGGATTGGGTTCACAACGTAGTTTGAAAACTATGAACTAGGGTGGGAAGAATGTAGGTGTGGAGACTGACAGATGAGAACACTATGGCTCCTAACATTATTTAGAAGTCTGCTAAACCTCATGTCTTACTTCTGTCACTATCCCACTGACCTCTCTGCTATGATATTCTCCCTCCATGCATCCCTTGTAGCCTACAAAGCCATTCCTTGATATCCACTGTATAATCCTCAGATTTCATGTAATATCAATGAAAAACAATTGACATTCCCGGGGAAAAAAGATAAATCTCTCAACATTGCATAAAAGCATTCATCAGACAGAATATCAGTGATAGAGAGAACAAAAGAGGCTTTCCTGCAATTTTATTAGCTTGTGTCAAACAACTAGAAATTACAAAGATACAATCTTCCATGACAACCTGATCATACTGTCATTCATTCTCAAGTGAAGGAAATATATAATTTACTGAAACTCACAAGATGGGGTCTGTGGGTGGGTAAGTGAGGTAGGTCAATACAAAGGTAGGGGATGTAGTTTGCTGGAGAGAGAGGAGATGAGTCGGTGGGTACGGGGTGTACATGGTCAAGTGGGTAGGGATGGTGGATGATGATGGAGCAGCCAGCTGGTTAAGGGTTGTAGTCGGGTGACAGAGATAGTTGGGTCAAGTCAGGATGTAGCTGAATGACAACTGGGTCAGATCTGGGGGTGGTTGGATGGGTAGTTGAGTGATTGCAGCATGTTCAGATCAGGTCGGTGTTTCATCAAATGGTCAGGAGTAGCTGGGTCCAGTTCGGAGTAGTCAGGTGCTTGAGTGGTATACAGTACTCAGTTGTGGTGTGGCGTATAAGGTTGTAGTCCAGTCTGATTGGGAATGTAGTCAGGTGGTTAGTGAAACAGGGTGATGATTGGATGTATCAGTTGTGATGTTATCCCATGTTAGACTAAGCTTCAAACTATTGAACATTTCCAGGGTAATGATAAAATCAATAACGTCACATGGACATATCCCAAGTTTCCATCTCTAGCTCAGTGTCAAAGTCTTTTCTAGAGAATCCTGGTCAGCGGGAAATCAGCACATCCGATGATCAAGCTTCCAGGCAATTCGCAGGTATGTATGAATGCTAAACCAGCTACAGGGTCTGATGAGAACTCTCATCATATGTTCTGAGAAATTGGATGTGTGGGCCTAAGTCTTTACTTTTCTGCCAATATTCACGTTACTAGACAAAGCTGTGTTGTAGGAAGAGGTGTGTTTCCACAAAAATGATCTAAGTCTAAGTCTCAGATACAACACTGCTTTTCCCTTCAAATTTACCTTTTCTCCCTTAAAAGGCAAAGAGGTGCAGTTGAGTTTACACATTCTCATGTGGCAACCAGAAACAAGCAGCTCTCCCATATGGCATTTCTTTGTACTGAGTGTGGAAAGTGAATAGGCTCCTTAAAACTCAGAACATCATGGCTGACATGTACGCTGTGCTCAATCAGCATCTAAAAATGCTAAGCTGTATTTTTCCCTTCTTACGACCTCAAATATTTTTGCAAATCAAAGTAGGCTCATCACCACATTTGCACTACATTTTTGGAGAGATCCTCGCCACAAAACCCAGTAGAAATTTTCACTGTATATTACCAAATGTGCTTTATTAATAACCTTCGACTCTAGCCCCACCTCGCCACACATCATTACCCACGCAACTTGTTGTGTGCTTTGTTAGCAAAAATTAAATCTGGGATCTGAAGTCACTGTTAAGTTCACTCACTCTCAAACAAGCATAGGCTACAACCGTATTACTTGAAGGATGCATAGCTTCATGATACCTTCATTTTGATCCTCTGAACACTCGCTTCATTTTCATTGGGTCAAAATCACGAAATTCCTTCCGAACAGCATTGTAGGTCTACCTACACCGCATGGCCCAGGCAGTAACACCCATGTCCCAAAAGTGAATTGAAAGAAACTTCATGACATTTTCTTTTTGATTCTTTGAACCTACCTATTTTTTCTCAATTATAATCGGCCACTGGATTGTAAATAAATGTATTTCACACCAGGTCTGACCAATAAGAGTTTATTTAGACCCAGGCACAGCACAAAATTGAGGCCTGCCTTCCTCAGGTGACTACACTCGAGCACACCTGTCTTTAAGTCAACTTTCTTCTGAGAAGGAATGCAGCGACCAACATGATTGGAACAAGGAAAATTAAAGGATGAATAGACGGAAACTGCCCAACTTGGGATAAAATATATGTCATCCCTCCAAAGACAGTCCCATCTGTAATCAGCTAATAGTTTTCAACCACAATTAGGATTTTCAAGAAAACTTTGATCAATACTTTCTCCTGTCTTCATTTCTTCTAAGTAAATATCGACTGTCTTTAAAATAGATTATTGTGCAGTTTCATGGGGACACAAATAGACGATATTTAATTAAGTCTCTTAATTGACCTCTTCCATTACCGTCATATTCCATCACATACTTCTCTCGCCCTTTACCTTGCTGTCTGCTTTATTCTACTTCCCCTCAGTCACTAACAATCACAATGAGCCTATGACCATCAAAATTCACCAAGTCATTAGAAAAATGATGGGCTAAAACTTACTTTTTTTTGCTAAATGTGAGTTGCACTACATTTTTGGAGAGATTCTTGCCACAAAACCCAGCAGAGATTTTCACTGTATATTACTAAATGTGCTTTATTAATAACCTTCAACTCTAGCCCCACCTCGCCACACACCATTACCCACACAACTTGTTACTCAGTGGATATCTACCAAAAGACGAACTCCATTGTGCCCATATCTTTAAAACCACACTCGCTGTCACCCATCCCATTTTCCAATACCACCGTATGCCCTGTATTCTGCCCAGTCACTTACTCCCAGCTGCATCAAAAGTAACAGCACTTTCATCACCCTCGTTCCAGGAGGAAAGAAGAACAGGACCAGTAAGAGCTAAGATAGGCGAGCCAACACTCGGCTCAGCTCCTCACCCCTGATTAAAAGAGGATTCTGACTCTGACTGCCCTGAATGGCCAATTGATCATGTACTGCAGGCTGTCCTTGGCTTACTTTGCTCAAACCCCCTGAGCAAAGGGTACCTCCCTTAACTTGACTATTGACAGCCATGATAAGCTTCCTGGTTTTGTGTCAGCGCTAAACAACAAGATAAGATGCAAGTAATGTGAGCCTGGTAGCTCTGGTTGAGGGGACAAAGTCCAAAAAGGCAATGGGGCCCAATGCAAGGCAAGGATGCTGCAAGCATCCATGTACGCTCAAAGTGAGTGAGCACGATGACAGCGAGTAACAAGCCTGGAGATATAGCTTGGTCCAGTCAATGTGCACTCAAGGACAAGCATCCAGCTCAATGTCCTTGTTGCAGCATTACACCGACAGTTGCCTGTTCAGCACCACAGTACAGAAGTGTCTTGTAAGTGGATTGGAGATGTTCCGTGAAGATTCTTAAAGGCTGGTACATACTGTCAGATACTAATGTCTGTGGATGTGGGATGTATTTGGTCAGTGGTTAAGGAGTGTGCCTTGAGATGTTAGGGTCCAGTATCTGACATGGATAAATATTTGGAGCAAGTGGCAATCCAAAGTTGCCAGTTATCTGCTCTGATTTCCATGTCAAATTGCTGCAACATCTAGCTTGCTTGGTACATTTGATAAAATGGGGAACTGAATATTAATGAGATGAGTTGGGCCTTTAATAGATAATTTAACATGCTACAATCCTTTATTAGAAACTCTCCACGCCAGTTATCAAAAGCAGAAATGATGGAGTCAGATGCTCCTGATGTTGAGATATGCCTCACTGGACTTGACCCATTCCACCATAAATCTCAGCATTTCCCACATTGCACAGGCCCATATAAGATTTCTCCTGATAATTTCACTGATAATAGAAGGTTCAAAGCATTGATCTTTATTAGACAGTTTGTTAAATGGATCAATATGTTTTCAAATTCTGACTGATCTTGAGATAATAAGTGGTGAAAGCTTGTCACCATGAGAGTTGACATTTCACTAAGAAGCAGCACAGAATCAGCATCATTATGAGAACAATTTAAAAGTTAGAGGATTTTCCACAGGTATAAGAACCATAAATGCTTTAAAACAAGTTGAAACTGAGACAAACATAAACCACATACAAAGGAACTTCAAATTGGGAGGCAGTGACTAGTGGGGTGCCACAGGGATCAGTGCTGGGACCCCAGCTTATCCCAATATATATTAATGATTTCGATGAGAGAACAAAATGTAACATCTCCAAGTTTCCAGACGATATGAAGTTAGGTGAGAGGGTGAACTTTGACGAGGATGCAGAGATGGGTTAGGATTCGGGTTCAGCATAATTTGGACAGGTTGGATAAGTGGGCAAATCCTTGGCCTATGCAGTATAATTTGGATAAATGTTAGGTTATTCACTTTGGAAGCAAAAACAAGAAGGCAGATTTACTACTTGAACAGCTGTAAATTGGGCGAGGGGAGTGTGCAGTGGGACCTGGGTGTCCTTGTGCACCAGTCGCTGAAGGTAAGCATGCAGGTGCAGCAGGCGGTAAAGAAGGCAAATGGTATGTTGGCCTTCATTCTGAGAGGTTTCAAGTACAAGAGCAGGGATGTGTTATTGCAGTTATACAGGGCCTTGGTGAGGCCATACCTGGAATATTGTGTGCAGTTTTGGTCTCCTTTTCTGAGGGGTCACAGTCTGAGGATTCAGGATAGACCATTCAGGACAGAGATGAAGAGACATTTCTTCACCCAAAGATAGTGAGCCTGTGGAATTGGTTACCACAGGAAGTAATTGATGCCAAAATATTGATTGTATTTAAGAGGAGGCTAGATATAGCACTTGGGGTGAATGAGATCAAAAGTTATGGGGAGAAAGCAGGATTAGGCTATTGAGTTGGGTAATCAGCCATGATCATGATGAATGGCAGAGCAGGCTCATAGGGCTGAACGGCCTCCTCTTGCTCCTATCTTCTATGTTTTTATGAGCGGAAAAAATGATAAGACATAAAGCATTGTGCTTGTTGTGAATATTTTCTATTGAGGAGCTAACCACGCAAATAACAAAATCAAAACACAAATATAGGTCCATAACTGCAGATCTTGAGACAGAAATGTATTATCTTCAAGTGGAACTATACCGCTAATGCTAACCCTTCCATTATTACTTATGAATGAGAGTAAAAATGATCCAGGCCTCATATCTCTCACCAGTTCCATTTTCCTGCTGCCCCATTTGCAAGAAAATTATGTTGTTCCATAATCTCATCTGCATGACTCAAATATTTCCCGAGGTTTGTTTTTGGTTATGTTAGCTATTGTCAAGTAATTTATTTTAGAGAGACTTGCAGTGGGCACACCTTGACAGTTTGACTCAATTTTACAATCTTTAAATTCAATTATGGATGCTTAGGTTTTAGTGTAATTATAATTTCTTTCATGTGCCATTTGAAATGCATTGGCAAAATATTTGCCTACAAAATACAGCTTTGTTCCAAACAACGTGATGTAGTTATATGATCTCTTTTGTGTTGTCATCTTGAAGCAGCTGCCCAAGAGTCTAACTACTTTGAAAGCTGCACCCAGCTATACAGGCTATTATCAGCAGATGTTCCTTTGCTTTAATTCAGTCCTGGCTGAGTTATTTGTTCCTTAGCAAGCAGAGGATCCTCCACAGACACTTTGTTTTAATGTTTAAATTCCTTTATGGAAACATTTTGAGTTAATTTTTAGTTCCATGTTGCATGGTAAACTGGCCATCAGAACAAACGTCTGGGACACTGATATCAGGGGACCATGATGAAACTTGGGGGCAGTAATATCGGAGCAGTAGGCTTATGAGGCATGAATGGCTATGGTGGCAACAGTGGGAGACTAACCCTGGAAGCAACTCAAGAATGAAACAACAAAACTGTAAACACAATGATCAGTTTAAAAAAACAATGGTAGATTAAA
>NW_025970100.1:8437-12783 GCF_021869965.1 Rhincodon typus | reverse complement strand
GTCAGTGCTGAGGGAACGGGCACTGTCGGAGGGTCAGTGCTGAGGGAACGGGCACTGTCGGAGGGTCAGTGCTGAGGGAACGGGCACTGTCGGAGGGTCAGTGCTGAGGGAACGGGCACTGTCGGAGGGTCAGTGCTGAGGGAACGGGCACTGTCGGAGGGTCCGCGCTGAGGGAGCGCCGCACTGTATTAGATTATTAACAGCAGAATGTTCACTTTGCTAAGCTTTCTGTCTGTGTACACTGGTGACCAGAATCATTAACCAACACGACCCACACCTTCCCTCTTGTGTCCCGGTCCCCAGCAGACAAGCTTAGCAACTCCCCACTCCCGTCACCCCCACCAAAAGTCTCCAGACTCTGTCCGCAGGAGGTGGTCTGTACGATGTGTAAATGGGACACCGCCGCAGCAGTGTGTAAAGGGGACATTGCAGTGGCTACAAGGGAAACAATGTATAAATGGTGCATCATGGTGTGTAAACGGGATGCCACAGTGCGTACACAGGACATTCTAATGTGTAAACAGGACACTGTTGTCTATGTTGTAGGGGCTTCGAGCTGCACGGAGATACTAAATAGGCTGGGGGCTATTTTCCCTGGAGATTGGGAGGCTGAGGCGGTGACCTTATAGAGGTTTACAAAATCACGAGGGACATGGATAGGGTGAATAGCCGAGGTCTTTTCCCCCAGGGTAGGGGGGAGCCCAAAACTGGAAGGGCACAGGTTTAAGGTGAGAGGGGGAAAGGGACCTGAGGGGGTAAAATTTTCACGCAGAGGGTGGTCTGTGTATGGAACGTGCTACAAGAGGAAGTGGTGGAGGTACAATGACAACATTTAAGAGGCATCTGGATCGGTGCATGGATAGGAAGGGTTTAGAGTGATAGGGGCCAAATGCTGGCAAACGGGACCAGACTAATTTAGGATATCTGGGTCAGCACAGCCTGGAGGGTTTGCTTCCATGCTGTACATCTCCATGAAGGGGACACACTGGGGCGTAGCGGGGAGCATGCCCCACACTCAAAGGGCCACCGCGGTGGGGCCATGCAGTCGCTGGTGACTGCGCAGCGAGCCGGCGCGGGTGAAGGCCTTGCCGCAGGCGGCACACAGGAAGGGTCTCTCGCCGGTGTGTACCCGCCGGTGGCGAGCCAGCTTGCTGGGCTCCAGGAAGGCGCGGCCACAGGCAGCACAGCGGAACGGCCGCTCACCGGTGTGGGTGCGGCGGTGTGCACTCAGGTTGCTGGAGGTGACGAAGCCCTTGCCGCAGGAGGTGCAGCGGAACGGCCGCTCACCGGTGTGGGTGCGCTGGTGGGCCAGCAGGCCACCGGCGCTGGCGAAGCCCTTGCCACAGGCACCGCAGCCAAAGGGGCGGTGCCCGGCGTGGAGCCGCTCGTGCTGCGCCAACCTGCCCTGCTCCAGGAAGCCGCGGCCGCACACCGGGCAGGCGAACGGCCGCCGGCCACCGTGGATGCGCTGGTGCCGGGACAGCTTTCCGGACTCGGCGAAGGCCTTGCCGCAGTCGGCGCAGCGGTAGGGCCGCTCGCCGGTGTGGGTGCGCTGATGCACGGCCAGGTTTGGCGACGCCGCGAACCCCTTGCCGCAGACCGTGCACTTGTACGGCCGCTCGCCGGTGTGCGTGCGCCGGTGGGCAATTAGGTTGCTGGACGAGACGAAGCGCTTCCCGCACAGCGGGCACCGGAATGGCCGCTCGCCGCTGTGAGCCCGCTGGTGGTCCGCCAGGTTGCCGGACGTGGCGAATCCCTTGCCGCAGACCGGGCACTCGAAGGGCCGTTCGCCGCTGTGGTACCTCTGGTGCGTCTCCAGCACACACGCCCAGCGAAACAGCTTGCCACACTCCGAGCACTGGAAGTTGGAGCCCGCCCCCTCGCCCGAGGGTCCAGCAAGGGCCTCCGACGCCTGCTGCTGCCCCTCACCCTCCATTGCCTGCCCAGACAAGACAAACAAGACAGTCAGGGACACCAGAACATTCACCAAAAAACACTGCAGTCAACAAATGGACACCAAAGTTGGTGGCATTCTAGAGAGTGAAGAACGCTGCCTAAGATTACAAAGGGATCTTGATCAAATGGGTCAATGGGCTGAGGAGTGGCAGATGGAATTCAATCTGGATACGTCTGAGGTATTGCATTTTGGCACAACAAACAGAGGTAGGGCTTATACAGTGAATGGTAGGGCCTTGGGTTGTGTTGTAAAACAGAGCGACCTAGGCGTTCAGATATGTAATTCTTTGTAGTTTGCATTACATATCGACAGGGTGATTAAAAAGGTGTTTGGCACGCTTGCCTTCATTGCTCAGACCTTTGGGTATAGGAGTTGGGATGTCATGTTGAGGTTGTACAGGACATTGTTGAGGCCTCTTTTGGGTTACTGTGTGCAGTTCTGGTCACCCTGTTTAGGAAAGATATCAATAAGCTGGACAGGGTTCAGAAGAGATTTACCAGGATGTTGCCGGGAATTGCAGATTTGAGTTATAAAGACAGACTGGATAGGCTGGGGCTTTTTTTCACTTGACCATCAGAGGTTGAGAGGCAACTTTATAGGGGTTTATAAAATAATGAGGGGTATAGATAGAATTAATGGCCGTTGTCGTTTCGATAGGATGGAGGATTTCAAGACTAGGGTGGCATATTTTTAAGGTGAGAGGAGAGAGATTTAAAAAAGACATGAGGGTCAATTTTTTTACGCAGGGGGTGGTTTGTGAGTGGAATGAACTTCCTGAGGAAGTGGTGGATGCAGGTACAGTTACTATGTTTAAAAGACATTTGGAAAAGTACATGAATCAGAGAGGTTTGGAGCAATATGGGCCAGGAACAGCAAGGCGGCATGGCTTAGTTTGGGTTTATGGGCGGCATGGACCAGTTGGATTGAAGGGTTCTGTTTCCATGCTGTGTGATTCTATGACTCGAAGGTGGATAAGGGCAATGCGGTTGATGGTATCTATTAACACAATCAAAAATTCAATGAGGTGACATGGGATCTGCTTGGCAGCAAAACTGAGCACCCAAAGGGTGACTGGGATTAAGGATATAAATATAATGGAATAAGCAGTGGCTTATTTCATCCACAGATGGGAATATGACATGGGATAGACCCGACAGCGGGTATTAACAAAAACTCTGCTCCTTTCGATGTACAACACTGAGTAGGGTTTTGCAACAGACCACACAAGTGCAACGACTGCAGCTGATGTGAAGGTGGGGGGAGTGAGGTGCTCGACCGAGAGTGTGTGATAATCACAGATAGTGGAGGTACCCAAAGTAATCATCTGAGTAAAATAATCATTAAGAATCCGAGATAACGTGCGATTCAATGTGATAATATTAGTGAGATACATAATCAATAATAATCTCAGAAAAAGTGGGGTCAATCTGTTCATTTCAGTCAGATAATCAACAATTTGACATAAACTACGAGTCAATAGGAAGCAATGGCGACCAGTCTACCCACACTGCCCCGCGCGTGTGAAACCACCCTATTCGAGAAGCGTGTAGGCCGCTGGCTCCGTGGAGGACGCAGCTGGGGGATGATCCATGGCCAAGTCGCTTACCGATTGCAGCTTCGCGATGTCGCTGACAGTGTATGGAAGTCTCTGCAGATGTGCTCCGCCACTATCGGCGACGTTGCCGCTCCTCGTCCTCCTTCCTCTCGGCGGGAAAATGGCGGCTGCGGACGTGAAAACGCGCGTGCGTCGTTGCCGGCACTTCTGCGTCTGCGCACTCACCCTGTTGCCGGCACGACCGTGCCCGATGGCGCCTGCGCAAACTCGAGTTGTTTCCACCCCCAAACACTCCCAGGACAGGGACAGCACGGGGTTAGATACAGAGTAAAGCTCCCTCTACACTGTCCCCCCCATTAAACACTCCCAGGGTCAGGGGGTTAGATACAGAGTAAAGCTCCCTCTACACTGTCCCCCCCATTAAACACTCCCAGGGACAGGGGGTTAGATACAGGGTAAAGCTCCCTCTACACCGTCCCCCCCATCCAACACTCCCAGGGTCAGGGGGTTAGATACAGAGTAAAGCTGCCTCTACACTGTCTCGCCCCATCAAACACTCCCAGGGACAGGGACAGCACGAGGTTAGATACAGAGTAAAGCTCTCTCTACACCGTTCCCCTCCCCATCCAACACTCCCAGGGACTGGGGGTTAGATACGGAGTAAAACTCCCTCTACACTGTCCCCCCCATCCAACACTCCCACGGTCAGGGGGTTAGATACAGAGTAAAGCTGCCTCTACACTGTCTTGCCCCATTAAACACTCCCAGGGACAGAGACAGCATGAGGTTAGATACAGAGTAAAGCTCTCTCTACACCGTTCCCCCCCCCCCCCC
>NW_025970100.1:0-8337 GCF_021869965.1 Rhincodon typus | reverse complement strand
TCAAACACTCCCAGGGACAGGGGGTTAGATACAGGGTAAAGCTTCCTCTACACTGTCCCCCATCACACACTCCCAGGGACAGCACGGGGTTAGATACAGAGTAAAGCTCTCTCTACACTGTTCCCCCATTAAACACTCCCAGGGACAGGTACAGCATGGGGTTAGATACAGACTAAAGCTTCCTCTACACTGTCCCTCCCCATCAAACATTCCCAGGGACAGGGACAGCACGGGGTTAGATACAGAGTAAAGTTCCTTCTACACTGTCCCCCCACCCCCGCCATCAAACACTCCTAGGACAGGGAGAGCACGAGGTTACAGAGTAAAGCTTTGAACTAAAAGGAAATTGAAAGAAAAAATCCCTTGGCTCTTTAACTAAAACAGGGAGTCAAAAATAATGCCTTGGGATTCTCCTTAGTCCTACTTGTCAAAGTCATTTCATGGTCCCTTTAGGTCCTCCAAATTCCTTGCTTAATTTCTTTTCTGCTTCCTTTACATCATATATTAAGGATAATCCTAAGAGATTCTACAAATGCATTAAGACCAAGAGAGCAACTACAGAGAGAGTAGGGCCCCTTAATGATCCAAGAGGCCATCCTTGTGTTGACCCTCAGGAGATGGGACAGAAATTAAATGAAAATTTCGCATCAGTTTTTGCTGGGGGGAAAAAATGGAGGCTAAAGAGAACTCAGGGAAATAAATATTGATAGTTTGAAAACAAGTCATATTACTGTAGAGGAATTGCTGGAGGTCTCTGTGATCTGATCTAGTGTATCCTGAGACATTCTGGGAAGTTAGGGAGGAAATTTGCAGAAATATTTCTTCATCATCTATAACTATGGGTGAGGTGCAGATGACTGGAGAGTGGCTAACTTTATGCCTTTATTTAAGAAGGGGCGTAAAGAGAAGCTTGGGAAGTATAGGCCTGTGAGTCTGTCTCCGGTGCTGGGTAAGTTGTTGGAAGTGATTCTGAAAGATAAGATTTGGATACATTTGGAGAGGCAGTTAGCGATTAGGGATAGCCAGCGTGGTTTGGTGTGAGGGAAATCATGTCTCACAAAAATGATTGTGTTTTTTGACGAAGTGGCTGAGAAGATTGATAAGGACAGAACAGTAGACATTATTTCATTGGACTTTAGTAAAGCCTTTGACAAGGTTCTGCAAGGGAGACTAATTAATAAAATTTGGATCACATGGGGTTCAGGGTGAGCTTTCCAACTGGATACAAAATTGGTTTAACGGAAGGAGACAGAAAGTGTTGGTGAAGGTTTGTTTTTTGGACTGGACACTGGTGTTCCACTGGGATCGATGCTGGGTCCACTTTAGTTTATCACTTATATTAATGATTTAGATGAGAATATAGGAGGCATAGTTAGTAATTTTGCGGATGACACCAAGATTGGTGGTAGAGTGTACAGTAAACAGGGTTATCTACGATTACAAAGAGATCTTGATCATTTGGGTCAATGTGCTGAGGAGGAGCAGATGGAGTTTAATTTGGATAAATGCGAGGTAATGTACTTTGGTAAAACAAACAAGGGCAGGACTTATACAATTAAAGGTAGGGCCTTGGGTAGTGTTGTAGACCAGAGAGACCTAGGGGTTCAGGTGCATAATTCTTTGAACTTTGCATCATATATAGACAGGGTGGTTAAGAAGGCAATTAGTTCACTTGCTTTCATTGCTCAGACCTTTGGGGATTTCTTTTCATTTGTTGGATGTGGACAACATTTATTACCTGTCCCTAGTTGCCCTTGAAAAGGTGGTGATGAGCTGCCTTCTTGAACCGCTGCATTCCTCCTGCTGTGGGTTGACCCAGAATGCTATTAGGGAGAGAATTCCAGGATTTTGACCCAGCGACAGTGAAGGAACGGCAATATATTTCCAAGTCAGGATGGTGAGCGGCTTGGAGAGGAACTTGAAGTTGGTGGCATTCCCATATATCTGCAGCCCTTCTCCTTCTAGTTGGAAGTGGTCGTGGGTTTGGAAGATGCTGTCTGAGGATCTTTGGTGAATTTCTGCAGTGCATGTTATAAATAGTACACACGGCAGCTACTGATCTTCGGTTGTGGAGGGAGTGAATGCTTGTGGATTTGATGCCAATCAAGTGGGCTGCTTTGTCCTGGATGGTATTGAGCTTCTTGAGTGTTGTTGGAGCTGCACTCATCCAGGCAAGTGGGGAGTATTCCATCACACTCCTGACTTGTGCCTTGTCGATGGTGGACAGGCTTTAGGGCAGTCAGGAGATGAATTACTCACCTCAGTATTCCCAGCTTCTGACCTGCTCTTGTAGCCACTGTGTTTATGTAGTGAGTCCAGTTCAGTTTCTTGTCAATAGTAACCCCCAGGATGCTGATCGTGGGGGGATTCAGTGATGGTAACACCATTGAATGTCAAGGGGGCGATGGTTAGGTTGTCTCTTATTGGTGATGGTCATAGCCTGGCATTTGTGTGGCGCAAATGTCACTTGCCACTTGTCAGCCCAAGCCTGGATATGGTCCAGATCTTGTTGCATTTAGACACAGACTGCTTCAGTACCTGAGGAGGGGGCGAATGGTGCTGAACCTTGTGCAACCATTGGCGAACATCCCCACTTCTGACCTTATGATGGAGGGAAGGTCTTTGATGAAGCAGCTGAAGATGGTTTGGGGGCCGGGGACACCACCCTGAGGAACTCCTGCAGAGATGTCCCTGGAACTGAGGTCACTGACCTCCGACAGCCACGACCATCTTCCTGTGTGTCAGGTATGACTCCAACCAGCGGAGCGTTTACTCCCGATAGCCATTGATTGGCTCGGGGCTCCTTGATGCCACACTCGGTAGAATGTAACCTCGATGTCAAGGGCTGTCACTCTCACCTGACCCTTTTGTCCAGCTCCTTTTGCCCATGTTTGAACCAAGGCTGCAATGAGGTCAGGAGCTGAGTGGCCCTGGTGGGACCCAGACTGGGCGTCACTGAGCAGGTTATTGCTGAGCTGGGTTCTGTTCCATAGCCCTAATGATGGCACCTTCCATCACTTTACTGAAGATCGAGAGTAAACTGATGGGGCAGTAATTGGCTGGGTTGGATTTGTCCTGCTTTTTATGTACACAACAGGAGTATAAGAGTTGGGACGTCAGTTTTACAGGACATTGGTGAGGCGTCTTCTGGAGAACTGTGTCCAGTTTTTATCGCTCTGTTTTGGAAGGATATTATTAAACTGGAGAGGGTTCAGAAATGCTTTAATAGGATGTGGATGGGAATGGAGGGTTTGTGTTATCAGGAGAGGCTGGATAGGCTGAGACTTTTTTCACTGGAGCTTAGGAGGTTGAAGGGTGGCCTCATAGAGGTTTATAAAATCGTGAAGGGTACGGATATAGTGAATGGCAGGTATCTTTTCCTAAGGGTGAGGGATTGCAAGACCAGGGGGCATATTTTTAAGGCGAGAGTAGAAAGATTTAAAAAAGACATCAGAGGCAATTATTTTTTACATAGAGATTGGTTCGTGTGTGGAATGAACTTCCAGAGGAAGTGATGGATGCAGGTACATGCTATAGGAAGGATGTTGTGAAACCTGAAAGGGTTCATAAGTGGTTTACAAGGATGTTGCCAGGGTTCAGAGCTATAGGGAGAGGCTGTATAGGCTGGGCTATTTTCCCTGGAGCGTCAGAGGCTGAGGGGTGACCTTATAGAGGTTTATCAAAACGTAGAAACAGGAGGAGGAGACCATTCGGCCCTTCCAGCCTGCTCCACCATTCATCACAATCATGGCTGATCGTCCAACTCAATAGCCTAATCCTGCTTTCTCCCCGTAACCTTTGATCCCATTCGACCCAAGTCCTATATCTAGCTTCCTCTTCAATGTTTTGGCATCAACTGCTTCCTGTGATAATGAATTCCACAGGCTCACCACTCACTGGATGAAGAAACGTCTCCTCATCTCCGTCCTAAATGGTCTACCCCGAATCCTCAGACTGTGAGCCCTGGTTCTGGACTCACCCACCATCGGGAACATCCTCCCTGCATCTATCCTGTCCCGTCCTGTTAGAATTTTATAAGTCTCTATGAGATTTCCCCCTCATTCATATGAACTCCAGCAAAAACGATCCCAACCGAGTCAATCTCTCCTCATATGTCAGTCCCACCATCCCCGGAATCAGCCTGGTAAACCTTCGCTGCACTCCCTCGAGAGCAAGAGCATCCTTCCTCAGAAAAGGAGACCAAAACTGCACACAATATTCCAGGTGTGGCCTCACCAAGGCCCTGTATAATCTGCAACAACACATCCCTGCTCCTGCACTCGAAACCTCTCGCAATGAAGGCCAACATCCCATTTACCTTCTTTACCACCTGCTGCACCTGCATGCTTACCTTCAGCAACTGGTGCACAAGGACACCCAGGTCCCCCTGCAAACTCCCCTCTCCCAATTTACAGCCATTTAGGTAGCAATCCACCTTCTTGTTTTTGCTTCCAAAGTGAATAACCTCACATTTATCCAAATTATACCAAATCTACCATTCATTTGCCCACACACCCAACCGTGCAGATCATTATAATATCATGAGGGGCTTAGATAGGGTAAATAGACAAAGTCTTTTCCCCTGGGGTGGAGGAGTCCAAAACTACAGGGCATATGTTTAAGGTGAGAGGGGAGAGAATTAAGAGGGACCTAAGGGACAACATTTTCAGGCAAAGGGTGGTGTGTGTATGGAATGAGCTGCCAGAGGAAATGGTGGAGCTGGGTACAATTACAACATTTAAAAGGTGTCTGGATCGGTACATGACTAGGAAGGGATTAGAGAGATATGGGCCAAATGCTGGCAAACAGGACTAGATTTATTTAGGATACCTGGTCGGCATGGACGAGTTGGACCGAAGGGTCTGTTTCCATGCTGTATATCTCTATGACTCCATACCTATCCCAAAACTTAAAGAATTATGGTCACTATTCCCAAAATGCTCCCACATCCTGCATTGAAACTTCGATCACCCGGCCTGACTCATTCTCCAGTAGAAGGTCTAGTATGACCCCCTCCCCTGTTTGGAATTTCTACATCCTGTTTCAAGAAACCCCTCCTGGATGCACTTAACAAAGTCTGCCCTATATAAGCCCCTGGCTCTAAGGGAGCCCCAGTCAATATTGGGGAAGTTAAAACCACCCACTTAAAACAACCGTTTTTACATCTTTCCCTGATTTGCTTCGGTATCTGTTCCTCTATTTCCTGCTGGCTATGGGGAGGCCTGTAATAAAATCCCAGTATTGTGATAGCACTTTTCTTATTCCTGAGTTCTACTCAAATGCTGGATGAGCCTTCCAAGATGTCCTGTCCTAGCTGTGACATTCTCTCTACTCAGTAATGCAACTCCCCCGCCCCTTTTAACATTCGTCTATATCTCACCCAAAACATTTAAACCCTGGAACGTTGAGCGGCCAGTCCTGCCCTACTCTCAACCACATTTAGAGACAACACTGAATATAGAAACATGGGAATTAGGAGCAGCAGAGGGCAGGCTAACACAGTGGCTCAGTGGTTAGCACTGCTGCCCGGTTCGATTCCAGTCTCGGGCAACTGTCTGTGTGGAGTTTGCACGTTCTCCCCCGTGTCTGTGTGGGTTTCCTCCGGGTGCTCCAGTTTCCTCCCATGTTCCAGGTAGATTGTCCGTGCTGAATTACCCATAGTGCCCCAGGGATGTGCAGGTTAGGGTGGGTTGGCCGTGCTAAATTACCCATAGTGCCCCAGGGATGTGCAGGTTAGGGTGGATTGGCCGTGGGAAATGGACGGTTACAGGGATAGGGTAGGGAGTGGCCAAGAGGATCTTCAGAGGTTGGTGTGGACTTGATAGGCTGAATGGCCTGTTTCCTTGCTGTAGGGGTTCTATGATCTATGAATCCAGCCCTTCAAGCCCACTCTGCCGTTTAATATGACCATGGCTCATCTTATCCTGGTCTCAATTCCCCCCTCTCCTGCCTGGTCCCCGCAGCAGGAATAAGAGGCTTTTCATCAGGAATGAATCGAATCCTTTCCCGAATCTGCCTGCACCTCATTCTGGGCCAGCGAGTCCCGCAGGGTTTGCGACCCTCAACTTTTGAACATACCTCCTCTCGCTCCGTCTATGAGCTCTTGTTCGAGACTGTTGCGCAAAGTGGGGGGAATAACAGTCCACGTCCTCCTTATCGATCTTCCCCCCCCACCCCTCGGCATTTTATGTACCACAGTCAGAATCCCCACCCCCATTCCTCTGAACTCCCGCAAGAACTCCCGCTATTCGACCTGCTCCTCGTATGACAGTCCTTTCAATCCCTCGGAGTCAACCTGGTGAACCTCCTCATGGATTGCCTCCACCACAAGTAAGGAGACCACAACAGGACACAGTATTCCAGGTGTGGCCTCACCAACGCCTTATATAATTGTAACAACACTACTTTTACAATCTGGTCCTTTTGCACACCCGCTTCCTCCAGTTCATGCATAATGATGTCCAGATCCCTCTGCATTGGTGCACTTTTACCCTGCTTCCCATTTTTTTAAAATAACAATTTGTCCTTTTTTATATTTCTCCACAAAAATGGACAACCTGAGTCTTACCTGCATTAAACTCCATCGGACAGATTCTGTCCTGTTCTCCTAATCTATCAGCGTATGTCTGTAAACTCTGTATCTCCTCATCGCTGTCAGCGTTCCCATCTGTTTTAGTATCATACAGCACGGAAACAGACCCTTCGGTCCAACCAGTCCATGTCGAACATAATCCCCAAACTAAACTAGTCCCACACCTGTCTGCTCCTGGCCCATATCCCTCCCAACCTTTCCCATCCATGTACTTATCCAAAATGTCTTTTAAATGTTGTAACTGTACCCACACCCACCGCTTCCTCAGGAAGTTCATTCCACGTGAGAACCACCCACTGTGCAAAAAAATTTACCCCTTGTGTCTTTTTTAAAATCTCTCTCCTCTCACCTTAGAGATGTGCCCCCGCCCAGCCTTCAAATCCCCCCACGCTAGGGAAAATGCAGCTGCAAATAACTCTGTCTATACCCGTCGTTATTTTATAAACCTCTATAAGGTCACCCCTCAATCTCTGACGCTCCAAGGAAAAAAGCCCCAGCCTTTCAAGCCTCTCCTTGTAACTTAAACCCTCCGTACCTGGCAACATATTGGTAAATCTCTTCTGAACCCTCTCCAGCTTAATAATATCTTCCTATAACAGGGCGATCAGAACTGGACACAGTGCTCCAGAAGAGGCCTCACCAATGTCCTGTACAACCTCAACATGACTTCCCAACTCCTGTACCCAAAGGTCTGAGCGATGAAGGCAAGTGTGCTAAATGCCTTCTTCACCGTCCTGAAGACCTGTGATGTAAACTTCAAAGAATTATGTCCCTGAATCCCTAGGTCTCTCTGTTCTACAACGCTACCCAGGGCCCGAGTTTTAACTGTATAAGCCCTGCCCCTTGCTTGTTTCACCAAAATGCAACACCTCACACTTGTCCAAATTAAACTCTATCTGCCATTTTTCAACCCATTGATCAAGATCCTTTTGTAATCTTGGAAAACCGGATCATTTATATAGATTGCAGTTAGTCCCATGTTCCAGGTTCTAAACTCATCTGCCTTACCTGTTATTTTCCTTGCTTTACCTTGCTCATTATCCTGGCCTGTTTAGACTTACTTGGCTCAATCTCTACCTTCTCCTCCAACTCTCCACGTGCTCTGGTTCCCATCCTCTGCCGGTCTAGTTTAAGCCTTCTCAAATGCCACAAGTAAATATCCCTGCCAGGATATTGGTACCCCTCCAGCTGCCCCGAGCTTCTCGTACAGTTCCCTCCTTCCCTGGGAGAATCCCTCCCTCCTACACGAGCTCTGTAGCCTGTGACTGTGTTATCGTCCTGTTTCGGACCTGACTGGCACTTGGCGCAGGGGGTAATCTCCTGATTACAAACCTAGAGGTCTTGCTTCGCAACGTCCTACCCAACTCCCAAAACTCCCTTTTGTAAGAACTCATCGCACTTCCTGCTAGTGTTGTTAGCACCAATGTGGATCACAGCCCCTGGCTGCTCACCATCCCCTTTCAGAATGTCCTGTGCATCCTCAGAGACATCCTTGACCCTGGCACTAAGGAGGCAACACAACATCTAGTTTGCGGCCACTGAAACACCAGTCTGTGCCCCTGACCATACAGCCCACCCACGCCTCAACCCTCCATGCTATATGACAGAGCCAATCTTGGGCCAGAGAGGGATGCAGAGAGAAGGACAGAGAGTGAGAGACAGAGAATGAGAAACGCAGAGAGAGAGAGACAGAGTGACAGAGTAGAGAGAGAGAGATGGGAATTAAAAGAGAGTGATACAGAGAG
>NW_025970099.1:0-12943 GCF_021869965.1 Rhincodon typus | reverse complement strand
CTATGATGCTGCTTGGCCTGCTGTGTTCATCCAGCCCTGCACCTTGTTGTCTCGGATTCTCCAGCATCTGCAGTTCCTACTATCGCCGGATACCACAGCGGGTCAGGCAGCATCCATGCAGAGAAAGCGAGCTAGCGTTTCCAGTCTGGACCACTCTTCATCAGATGGGGTAATGGGGGTGGACACATAACGCCAGATTATGGTCCAACAGGTTTATCTGGAATCGCAGAAGCCTTCGGAGCGCAGCCCCTTCTGCAGATGCAGTGAGAGAGCAAGGCACGCAGATTCGGATACAACTGGTGTGAGTGGAGTCATAGAATCCCTACAGCGTGGAAACAGGCCATTCGGCCCAACACGTCCACACTAACCCTCTCAACAGCATCCCACCCAGAACCAACCCCTGCGCTTTCACTGTAACCCTGCATTTCCCATGGCTAACACATGTAACCTATACGTTCCTGAACACTATTGGTAATTTAGCGTGGCCAATCCACCTAGCCTGTACAGTCTTGGAATGTGGGACGAAACCAGAGCACCCAGCGGAAACCCACGCAGAATGTGCAAACTCCACACAGACAGTCGCCTAAGGGTGGAATCAAACCTGGGTCCCTGGCACTGTGAGGCAGCAATGCTACCCACTGAGCCACCGTGCTGCCCCATCTGAGTGTCAGACGACAAGTCTCTGTAGGTGACCAAGAGTGTTAGATGGTGTGTAAAGTATTTATAAAGTCAATGTCAGTCCTGTGCTGTCATGACAATTAGGCAGATCCACAGGAATATACAAAAGGTGACATCTCAGATCAGACACTGGTGCGAGGCTTTGTTCAGAATCTCTCAAGGTTTTAAACTGGAATCAGGCTGGTTTTATTCCAAAAGCTGGAATTTATAAGATGCCACACTGACTGTGACTACAAATTGTGTGTTTTTGAACAAAATAAAATGTATCAACAAATAAACAAACATCTTGGATGAAATGATTCACCCCATAGATTTATGTGTGTGTGTGTTTATGTGAGAGTGTGTATACGTGTGCGTGTGTGTGAGTATGTCTGTGTGATACTGTGTTTGAGAGTGAGTGCGTTTGAGAATGTGGGTGTCTGATAGAGTGTAATAAGTAATTCAGAACTACACAAACTAATTAAGGTACAGAGATCATAACAATTAATCAAGGCAATGCTGGCAAAACAGGAATAAGTGGTCAGGGTTGGGAGGTGGAAGTGTCAATGCCAAGTTAATTATACTTAGGTAGTATTAACCTGCAACATTTGCAACTTTGCTGTATTTCCACAGTTATGAAATACTTAATGCAGATATTCAGATCCAAGATGGTGGTGGGTAGGACTCCTCAGGCAGAATTTCTTCTCAGCGATGGCCTGAACTCCCAGCCTCAATGTAGCAGTCTCTCAGCAGCCTGGCATGGCCTCAGTATGGACTTTTGGCCTTGAAATGGTTGCAGAGTGGTCTCCTAGCCTCAAGGTGAAACCCAGCATAGTCTGGTGGCAAGGCCCAGTGGGGACTAGAAGCTGGGAGCCAGTGTGGGCTGGGTTGGAGGCACTATTATTCCGAATTCCTTTCTTTTTCTATTCTTCTAATTTATTCCTATGACCCGTAATGCTAGACATTATTTCTAAGGCTTTGGAGTAGATTTGTAGCTCGGGTTTGGGTGTTGAGGTTGGTTGGCTTGCCAAGCTAGTTTGTTGTTCCACAGATGTTGCATTACCCTGCTGATAAAGCGTCGCCGTGTTTTATTTACTTTTCTAATCGTCCCCCCCCCCCCAACGCCACTGACAAATTTGTACGAAAGAATCTGTTCGTAGGTACTTTTGTACCTAAGGTAGCACTGCAAATGCTTGCTGACTTTTCACTGTACTCATTTGAGTACATGTGATGATAGAGCTAATTCTAAGATTCTACCTTAAGGAACTTTCACTCTAGCAGTAATTTTGTGAAATGTATCTTTGAAGCTTCGAGCACAACATGAAAAACAAAACTTAATGATCTAAACTGCTTCTAATAGTGACCTCTGTGGAAGAAGCCAACACGACAATCAGGAGGCCTTAACAGGTTCTTTGGAGAGTTATAATTAGGCATTTTAGTTACAGAGCAGTTATAGTTCATATCTTGCTTGGTCTTTAATGGAGAATGATGACTAGGCTAGAAGTCACATGACACCAGGTGAAAGCCCAACAGGTTTTTTGAAATGACAAGCTTTTCAAGCACAGCATCTTCGTCAGGTGCAGCGAGAGAGAAGAACACACAGACAGAGTTTATAGGCAGAAAGATCAAGAGCTGAGATCAAAAGATCATACAACTGGTGTGAGTGGAGTGTCAGATAAATAAGTTTCTGCAGGAAACCAAGAGTGTCAGACAGTGTGAGTAAAGTATCAACAGCTGAATATCAACAGTGAAGGGATGACCTAGAATCCAATTAAATGAGACAGAGAGATAACTACAAAAAATTAAAATAAGGTGGTGCAGGAGACAAACTAAATGACTGGAATAAGATAATAGGTATAAGTCATGCACCAGGGGTCTAATTAAGGTAGAGCGATCATAATTTATCCAGGTGATGGTGTTAAAACAGGACAGTAAGGAAGATTTTACAGATACAGAACAGTATGGTGGGGTCACATGTAGCGTTACATGACCCCAAGATCACGGTTGCATCTGTCTTCATGTGTGGAATTTGGCTATCAGTCTCTGCTCAGCGATTCTGCGTTGTTGTGTATCTCAAAGTCTGCCTTGGAAGACACTTACCTAAAGATCAGAGGCTGATGATGATTTTGGGTTCATGTAATGCTACATGTGATCCCACCACACTGTTCTGTATCTGTAAAATCTTCCTTACTGTCCTGTTTTGACACCATCACCTGGATAAATTATGATCTCTCTACCTTAATTGGTTTGTATAGGTTTGAATTACTCATTACTTTGGCCAGACACTCGGCCTGTGACTCTTACATCTATCATGTTATTCCTGTCTTTTGGTTTGTCTCTAACGCCACCCTATTTTTAATTTTTCCTAATTATCTCTCTGCCTCTTTTAATCAGATTATGGGTTATCCCTTCGCTGGTTATTCAGCTGTTGACACTTGACGCATCATCTAATTCTCTTGGTTACCTGCAGATACTTATTATCTGACATTCCACTCACACCAGTTGTATGATCTTTTGATCTCTCCGCGAGAAACACTGTGCCTTGCTCTCTCAGATAGTGGGAGGGGCAGCACGGTGGCTCAGTGATTAGCACCGCTGCCCCTCAGCGCCAGGGACCCACGTTCAATTCCACCCTCGGCTACTGTCTGTGTGGAGTTTGCACATTCTCCCCGTGTCTGTGTGGGTTTCCTCCGGGTGCTCTGGTTTCCTCCCACAGTCAAAAGATGTGCAGGCTAGGTGGATTGGCTGTGCTAAATTGCCCCATAGTGTTCAGGGATGTGTAGATTAGGTGAGTTATAAGGGGATGGGTCTGGGTGGGATGTTCGGAGGGTTAGTGTGGACTTGTTGTGCCGAAGGGCCCTTTTCCACACTGTAGGGATTCTATGATTCTCACTGCACTGGACAAAGGGGCTGTGCTCCAAAAGCTTGTGATTTCAAATAAACCTGTTGGACTATGACCTGGTGTCATGTGACTTCTGACTTTGCCCATCCTAGTCCAACACCGACACTTCCACATAATGGTAACTAGGACAGAGATTCCTAAACCTAACATATTTTATACTCACTGCCCAGGTCTGCCAACTACTGCTACCAGGGTACAAGTTTCATAATTCATAATTCTTTTCTCCTGGGTGAAGAATTTCAAGACTGGGAGCATTTTTTAATGTGAGAGGAGAAAGATTTAGAAAAGACATGAGGAGCATTTTTTTTTATACTCAGTGATTTGTGTGTGGAATGAACTTCCACAGAAAGTGGTGGATTTGGGTACAGTTCTGACATTTAAAAGACATTTAGATAAAGACATGAATGGAAAATGTTTGGAGGGATATGGGCCACGCGTTGCTAAAGACCTGAAGGCACCAATCCACCCATAATCTCCATGCCTTTAAAAATGTAGGTCTTTTAACTTTAACATGCAATTATAATGTTTAAGCACAAAAGGGGTTATCTTGCAACACATTATCAGTTCTCCAACCACATGCTGTGAACACAATATTCAAAGTACAATTCAATCTAATCAAAATAAAAAATATTAGGAGAAAGCAAATGGAATGAAAAATGAAGTGCCAGGCAGGGTGATAAGGGGAACCATAAAGTGAGCAGCATGGAGAGGCAGCAACAATGGTTCTAGCTCTAGTGCAGTGGGACACTTGATAGGGCCTAATTTCTGTTCCATTACATTAGCAGAGATGCAACCTCACATTTTAAACATTTACCAGTTCTCACAAAAGGTCATTGACCTGAAACATGAACTCTATTTCCCTCTTTACAAATGCCAGCAGGCTGGAGTATTTCCAGCATTTTCCATTTCTATTTCCGATTTCCAGCACCTGTAGTATTTTAATTTTCCTTTGTTATCGTTAAGCACAATTTGCCTTTAACAAATCTATGCTGGTTTTCCTTAATTCATCCATACTTATTTTCAATCTCCTTAACTGACAAAAGATGTTCTGGCTATGGAGGAATAGCAATAAAGGTTTACTATACCGATCCTGGGCATGGCAGGATTAATGTATGAAGAGAAATTGGATCAGTTAGGGCTTTATTCACTGAGTTTACAAGAATGAGGGGCGGATCTCATAGAGTCCTGTCAAATTCTAACAGGATTAGACAAGGTAAATGAAGGAAGGAGTTCCAGATGATTGGGAGGACCAGAACTAAGTCGAAGGATATGGGATTGGCCATTCAGGACTGAGATGAAGAGAAATTTCTTCACCCAGAGAGGACAAGCCTGTGGAAGTCTCTGCCACAGAAAGGGGCTAAGGCCAAAATATTTAATATTTTCAAATAGAAGACAGATACAGTTCTTGTGGCTAAAGGAATCAAAGGGTATAGGGAGAAAGCAGGAAGAGGGTACTGAGTTGAATGATCAGCCATGATCATATTGAATGGCGGAGCAGGTTCAAAGGGCTGAACTGTCCACTCCTGCTTTTGTTTCCTACATTTCTATTTACACTGCTGGAATAATTAAACACAAATTCATACTTTTAAATGTTTGTTTAATCATCCTTTTATGGTACAAAAAAAAATCCTAGAAATATCACTATATACACACACATTCTTTAATTTATGACAAAGGAGAAGTAATAAATCATTTTAAAAAGTTAGCAAGAAAATTTAAGCTAAATCTCCAATTACATTTGAAAAAATATATTTAAGAACTTCAGATCTGAACATAAAAATGGCAGTGCAGATTTGTAATGCTCTTTTTTGGAATGTATATTTAAAAGCCTGGATAATATAGCAGAAAATATAAAAGGGAAAGAATGTTTTCATATTTTGTAACGGATCAAATAAGAGAAACAATATTTTAATATTCTCAAAAACTAATAAAAACTGGTTAATGTAAATCTTCAATGTAAACATTAAAACCACCTCATCTGTTCAGGTATTCACTGCAAGTCAATAAAACAAAATTCAATTTTCTTTATTGCAGTTCTGTGGACAAAAGCCTTAATTGCAGCATAGTAAGTGAGGGATGGCGCTCGTAAAGCAAGTCATTCCACCTTCAGGTTTAAATTAAATGATGGTTGGCTCCTGAAAACCAAAGAGTCCTCAGTTGTGTGCAAATTGGAAGGATTCTTTATCTCGCAGTGTACACGTGAGGAAACACATTCCAATCTTCCTCCAATTTATCCTGAGAATTATATATTTTTATAAATCAAGATTTCTCTTTCTGTCAAGTTGTTTATCAATACAAAGAAAGTCTTAAGGAGGCAACAGCACATTGACGGTTTCAGCTTGCATTTGCACCCGCTGTTTCATATGTCCTACTTTTGCTGACACCTGGCTCAGAGCGTATGCCTTTCTTTCGGATACTACGACCTGAAGAAATTAGGTCAGCATATCCTTGCTGATGTGAAAATGCATAGCCTGATCGACGAACAGATGCACTCCGTTGGAAAGACCTTGGTCTACTTCGTTTAGGTCGCAGTTCAATCTCGTACATTTTGCGGTTCATTTGAATCTGTAATGAAATTTAATTTTAAAAAGTTGTTTAAAGCATTGCCACCAATTAATTTAAGAGCTTGCGGAGAGATTCTTGTCTGCCAAGACAGACAACCTACAACAGATGTTTGTTGTAAAGTCTGAGCGTTCATCACTCCTGCAATGCAACATCAACGACAGAGACAACTATAGCAATATAGCTTGTCACGCTGCAAGTTTGTTTTCGTTCATGTATGGGACATAGGCATCAGTGGTTGGGTCAGCATTTATTGCTCATCCCTAAAGACTCTTGAGAAGGTGGTGTTGATCTATTTTCTTCAACTGCTGCAGTCCAAAAGGTTTAGTTATATACACAATGCTGTTAGAGTAAGAGAGTTCTAGGATTTCTTGATTCTTTTTCTAGTTCTCTTCTCGGATAATGAGCATGGTAATGTTTAGTGGACAAAGTGCACAATACGATTTTGAATACACAACAAAACCCACCTCCTTGATCCATGGTCTTGCTCGTCCAATTTATCAATTACACAAAAGGCATCTCTGATTTGCTCAACTGTACCCTTGCCTCCACCCTTGATGCCCTCATCCCCAGTAAAATAATTACTTAACCTGGCTGTTGCTATGCCCCTAGTATGGCCACTCCCATGAAAGATGTGATGCACAACTAGGTTGGTCACCCATCACTAGATCTAGTGAACCACTTCAATCAGTATCTGGTCCTGCTGGTGTTTGCTAAAATTGCTTATAGTTCCAAGATTGTCCTGGAATTCAAAGACAACCCCCAAATGCTTTTCTCTACAATAATCAGTTACCTTAAACCCCTATTCCCTTGTCCTCTTCACCTTCCCCTCCAACAATAAGTTCAAGGAGCTTTTCACAACAGTTGGGTCTGTCCAATCGGCCAATTCAGCCATGGCTCGGTGCGATTTCACACTAAACACTGCCATGAACAAGCATTTTTCTCCAGATTTTCTCTTTTCCCCCCGATGCCATCTCTGAGCTCCCTTTGTGCCCAAAACATTTTCCCCATGATCCTATTCCCATCACACTGCTGACCACCTAACCTTCCACCTAGTTCCTATTATTTTAGATGATATCAGAGTTCTCTCCAGGTGTTCGCTCTCTCCCGTTTAAACCCACCATCATGATGCACATCCTCAAAAAGGCATCACTTGACAAAATTATCCGTGGAAACTACCATTCCATTTCGAATTGCCTTTTCTTTTCGTAGTCCATCAAATTGCAAATTCACCTTTGCTGCAACTCCATGTTTAAAACCCTCCAAACCTGTTTCTGCCTCTGTCACAATATTGAAATTCTCTCCTTGATGTCACAAATAGAAGAACAGAATCCATACAGTGTGGAAACAGGCCATTTGGCCCAACAAGTCCACATCAACTATCAGAAAGATTCCCACCCAGACCCGTCTCCCTACGATTTCGCTGTAATCCTATATTTCCCGTGACTAACGCACCTAACTACACATCCCTGAAACCTACGGGCAATTTAGCATGGCCAATCCACGTAAGTTGCACATCTTTGGACTGCTGGAGGAAACCAGACCACTCAGCAGAAACCCACACAGACACATGGAGAATGTGCAAACTCCACACAGACAGTTGCCCGAGAGTGATATTGAACCCAGGTCCCTGGTGCTGTGAGGCAGCAGTGCTAAACCCTGAGCCACCGTTCCACCCTACTCGATGGTGAGAAAGGTAAATTTTAAATCCTCGTCCTCCTCAGCCTGTCCGTAGCCTTTGATACAACACCTCTCCACTGTTGTCCACCTGGATGGGATTGCTCTCACCTGGCTCTAGTCTTATTGAGCTAATTACTGACAATGCTTTCTCCAGTCACTAATGGAGTGTCAACTTAAAAAGGTTTACTTCCCAAATGAAATCAAGTCATTACAAACAGTTTCTCTACAGGGAATTGACATTGAAAAAAAAAATGAATATCCAAAAAGTTAGTTTGTAAAAGTGGATTGAAACAATTATTTCCAAAATGGAGTGACAGATTAAACCTGATTTTGACAACCAGCTTGTACCTACTTTGTCAGTCTCTGAAGGGTTGACAACCTGAATCAGGAAACGAACAGCAACAACAGGAAGGAGACTGACTGCCACAGTTAATATGATGGTCAGCCATAGGTATGGCTGTCGAAGAGCGTTGGGAGCAGCACCTAAGTAAAGAATACAGGGTACGTTAATGCACAGTTAAAAGACCAAAAATCAAAGTTGCATTTGAAACTCCTTTTTTGAGGCTAATTACATTAATTCAATGTAATAATCACAGATTATTTGGAACATAATTTAACATTACAGACACAACTGTGAAGTACCATTCCAAAATGGCTCCCAATACACACATACAGATGACATACTCAGTATCTACTCAGCTCTACATTGAACAACTTTCACCATCATTAAGTTTTGTTAGTCATCTATGTCTAGCAGAATTATCGTGGATCAAATGATTTATTACACATCAATGTAATGGCCAACAGTGCTGTGAAATGGGCACTTTTCGACATTGACTGTTTGTCAGTGTCAGAACACAAACCAACTACTCAGTAAAACCCACTTCAGTCTGTCCAATAATGCATATAATCTACGCACACAAAAAAAGTGCTCCCAATTCTACATTAAGTCTACTGCTGCCATTTCCCACACTAATAACCCACATCTCTGGTCTCTGCATTTTTTGTTGATTTGTGCCATCTACCAGGTTGAGCTGAACTTCAGGAGTCAATTTTAAATTGAATTAAGACTGTCCAAATGAATTTCTTCTCATTGTTTTGGATAGAAGTTTAGGAAGAGACTTTGCTGGATGAAATGCGAAAGAGCAGCTCTTTATTTTATTGCATCTCATTAACCAATGTCTTTGAACAAATGTAAATGACCAATTTCTTTTTTCAAACATGGATGGAAGGCAGCTTAAATGAAATATCAACAAATTAGACTACAGAACCAAGAGGCCTATTTATAAGCTATAAATACATTGCAATATAACTAACCAGTAAAGGTAAAAACCGATGGAAATAGAATGTGGATTCCTGCACTGTGAAGGTCAAACATGATTGCAAAATATAGAACGATACTTCCGAAGACTGAAAAGGCATTGACAAACGTCCAGTAAGAGGTGTCTAGAGCAATCTGCAAGAAACAAAATTAAAATTTGTGAACATAATATTTAAATGAGAAGGGCTATATATTTGTCAAATTTCTACAAAACATAATAAAAAATTAGCTTCACATTTGTCTATTTTGTTTTGTTGGGCTTTTTTTCCTTTATTCATTCACAAGATGAAGGCGTTGCTGGCTAGGCAGCATTTATTGTCCATCCCTAATTGCCCAGAGGACAGTTCAGAGTCAACCACATTGCTGTGGATCTGGAGTCACATGTAGGCCAGACCAGGTAAGGATGGCAGTTTCCTTCCCTAAAGGACATTAGTGAAACAGATGGGTTTTTCCGACAATCAACAATGGATTGAAGGTCATCATTAGATTCTTAATTTCAGATATTTATTGAATTCAAATTCCACCATCTGCCGTGGTGTATTCGAACCAGAATGTTATCTGGGTCTCTGGATTAACAGTCCAGTGATAATACCACTAGGTCATCACCTCCCCCCTATTACAACTGAAGAGATGACCATTGGACAGTGACATCACAGATTCACTCTGCAACTTCTTCATTGCTTTTAAATAAGTCAGCAATTACAGAATGAAATTTGCTGAGCTTGCAGAAAACAACGACTGGAATTTGAGGCAGAAATAATGGTCTGGTTATAGCAGCACTTGCTGTTATTAATGAGCAAGTTTTTAAAACAGCAATAAGCAATATCTGGTTGTTGCAGAGACACAGTTAAATATAGCAATCAGGAGGTTGCTGTACAGGTTGCTCTGTTCCATACTTCGGTTACCAACACCTAAACATATGACTTCATATGTATGTGGATAATATCCCCCGCCTCTAATACATTGTTGACAATAAGTGCCAAATTACTTGAGGTAGTAAAGTATAGTTGCAAAGATAAAATCCTAAATGAGCAGAAGTTCCCACCTTTGGATGATGAGAAAAATGTAAATGGCATGGGATAACCCACAAGACATCTGCTTACCTGAAAATTAACAGTTATGGTGAGAGATGAGGCCGTAGTGACTGCAAACGACTGGTAATCTGTCGGTGCCTCACCATCCTGTCCCATTGTTTGAAGGAATGCTCCGTAAGGTATGAAGAAAATGATTAGGGAGACAATAATGCCATGAAGCAAGCTGAGAAAAAACTTCTTAAAATTGAAGTAAGAACCTTTCTGCCCAGGTATATAAAGCGCCGGAAACCTAAGACTCAGTTTATCGGTGACATCCTAAGGACAAAGGAAAGTAAGAAAGAAATTTTCAACAAAGTAAGTTGTGTGACATCACAAAAATACAAAGCAAACTGTAAGAGCATGACAGGTGCGGTGTATTTTAATCTCACATAATTAAAACATTGCCACTTCTGTCTATTGGTTTGGAAGGGGATTTAGTTTAGTTGGTATTATGCTGGAGCCGAAAGAATTTTTGTCTATGTCAGCAACAGTAAAGTTGCCATAGTCCCAGAGACCATAGGCTGCTTTTTCAGTAGAGAGCCAACTGGTGGTGGTTTAATCTAAAGGTCACTATCCCTTAGACAAGGGGTTAACTTGAGAAGATGAGATTGTCATGGTAATCTCAGTTGGTACGGGAACTGAATCAAATTCATTGGCATTACTCTGTATTGCAAACCAACCATCCAACCAACTGAGCCTATCAGCACAGTATAACATTTTCAAACAACCTGTGGAGGACATGGCCTGGGATGGAGCGCTTAGGTATGAAGAGAGGCTGGACATTTTATTTAGAGCAGAGAAGGTCAAGAGGAGACCTAATATAGGTATGTAAGATTGGGAAGGATATGGACATGCATAGAAAGCAGCTGTTCCCCTTAGTTGAAGGGTCAGTAAGAAAGGGAGCACACATTTCTCAGATGAAAGGCAGGAGGTTTAAGAGGGTAATTGAGGAAAAGGGTTTTCACTCAGACGGTCATAAGGTTTGGAATGCAGGTAGAGGCAAGTAACGTCATAACCTTTAGGTATTAGAATAAGCAATTGAAATGGCATGACATTCGAGGCTATGGGCCAAGTGTTGCAAAGTGGTAAGAGTGTAGAATTAGCATAGCATTTGGTTACATAAAGACTTGATAGGTTGAAGGGTCTCTTCTATACAGTATAATTCTATGATTCATTTTCATTAAACACAATGGAACTTCTCAACAGAAATCACAGACACGTTACAAAACTGTGTACCAAGTCACATGGGGAGAATTAGGTCAGATGCAAAAAAAACCTGGCTCTGAGGAGTATTGTAAAGGTCAAGAGATTTTCTAACCAATCTGTTCAGACAGATGTTATGATACATCTCTGGAGCAGGTGGGACTCGAGTCCAGACATTCTGGCTCAGATGTATGGACACCATCATTGCTCCACAATTGCCCTTAAGGGAGGTGGAAAGGGACAGAAGTATAGAGCATGTATTCCAGAGCTTGGAATCAGGGCAACTGAAGGTGTTGTGGATACAAAGGAGGCTAGAATTAGACAAACACAGATATCAGAGGGTCACAGTCAGTCAGTCATTATGGCACAGGAAAATGCCATAATGCCCATCAAGTCCATTCCCATTCTCTGTGGAATCAGCCCATGCCTCTGCTATATCGCACAACTCTTCAGAGCGTCATACTGGACTCAAAACATTAATTCTGTTTCCCCTCCATCCAGATGCTGCCAGACTTGCTAAGTTTCTACAACGTTCACTGTGTTTGTTTCAGACTTGCAGCATCCACAGTTATTTAAATATAACACCATGGTTGCAGACAGGTTATAGCATTGCAGGTCAACCCACAGCAGGAGGACTGCATTGGTTCAAAACGGCAGTTGACCACCACCTTCTCAAGGGCAACAAGGGATGGGCAAGAAATGCTGGCCAGCCAGCGATGCCCACATCCCGCAAATGAATAATAAAAAAAAGACTGGCTCAATTTCAAGACGGATGTCAGGGAGAGGGATTCAGTGGTAGCTAGGGAAGAGAGAGTTTGGAGCAGTTACTGAAAACAATGGCTTCAATCTTGATAATATTTCAATTTGGCAAAGTTGTATCCAGCTAGTACTTGATGTTGAACAAGCACTTGAATAATTTAGCAACTCTGCAGAAATTAAAAGAGCTGATGGTGAGAT
The DNA here is from genome assembly GCF_021869965.1 of Rhincodon typus. NCBI lineage: Eukaryota > Metazoa > Chordata > Chondrichthyes > Orectolobiformes > Rhincodontidae > Rhincodon > Rhincodon typus. Next base: position 588 of record NW_025970099.1, on the reverse strand, counting down.
TGAGTTGACTGTGGTCAGCCTCTGGTACATACATTCAATGGCGAGATAATACGTGAATGTGTATGAATAAATTGAATAATACCTGATCAAGCACCCCAACGACCAATACTGGAAGACTGCTGTACAGAACGTTGTACAGCGTGATAAACCAATTCTCATATGCAGTCTGTACACAAACAGAAACAGCAAGAATAGTTGTTTTTTGTTTGATTCTTCAAATCATGATTGGTTCTTGAAAACAATGGAATGCACGTCTATCAGTATGGAAACAAACTACTTTAAAATCACACGACATAATTGCTACTGTTGAGGTTGGTTGGCTCGCCGAGCTGGTTTGTTGTTCCGCAGACGTTTCGTTACCTTGCTTGGTAACATCCTCAGTGCAGCCTCTGATGAAGCGTCGGTGTGTTTTCCCGCCTGGTTTTTAAACTCTGGGGTCCGTTGCGATGGATTGCCTCACTTCCGGGTTTCCTCCGTCGTGGAATGTATAGGGGGTCGAGTTCAATGCGTTGAACACACATTCAATTCGACCCCATATACGTTCCACAACGGAGGAAACCCGGAAGTGAGGCAATCCATCGCAACGGA